>NW_027195460.1:57500-80000 GCF_038502225.1 Cherax quadricarinatus | reverse complement strand
TAGCAGGCAGTGTTGCACGCTACAGTGTTGCTCCAGGCAGGATAGCAGGCAGTGTTGCACGCTATAGTGTTGCTTCAGGCAGGATATCAGGCAGTGTTGCACGCTACAGTGTTGCTTCAGACAGGATATCAGGCAGTGTTGCACGCTACAGTGTTGCTTCAGGCAGGATATCAGGCAGTGTTGCACGCTACAGTGTTGTTTCAGGCAGAATAGCAGGCAGTGTTGCACGCTACAGCGTTGCTTCAGGCAAGATATCAGGCAGTGTTGCAGGCTACAGTGTTGCTTCATTCAGGATATCAGGCAGTGTTGCACGCTACAGTGTTGCTTCAGGCAGGATAGCAGGCAGTGTTGCAGGCTACAGTGTTGCTTCAGGCAGGATAGCAGGCAGTGTTGCACGCTACAGTGTTGCTTCAGGCAGGATAGCAGGCGGTGTTGCACGCTACAGTGTTGCTTCAGGCAGGATATCAGGCAGTGTTGCACGCTACAGTCTTGCTTCAGGCAGGATATCAGGCAGTGTTGCACGCTACAGTGTTGCTTCTGGCAGGATAGCAGGCAGTGTTGCACGCTACAGTCTTGCTTCAGGCAGGATATCAGGCAGTGTTGCACGCTACAGTGTTGCTTCTGGCAGGATAGCAGGCAGTGTTGCACGCTACAGTGTTGCTCCAGGCAGGATAGCAGGCAGTGTTGCACGCTACAGTGTTGCTCCAGGCAGGATATCAGGCAGTGTTGCACGCTACAGTGTTGCTCCAGGCAGGATATCAGGCAGTGTTGCACGCTACAATGTTGCTTCTGGCAGGATATCAGGCAGTGTTGCACGCTACAGTGTTGCCCCAGGCAGGATAGCAGGCAGTATTGCACGCTACAGTGTTGCTCCAGGCAGGATAGCAGGCAGTGTTGCACGCTACAGTGTTGCTCCAGGCAGGATAGCAGGCAGTGTTGCACGCTACAGTGTTGCTTCTGGCAGGATATCAGGCAGTGTTGCAGGCTACAGTGTTGTTTCAGGCAGGATATCAGGCAGTGTTGCACGCTACAGTGTTGCTTCAGACAGGATATCAGGCAGTGTTGCACGCTACAGTGTTGCTTCAGGCAGGATATCAGGCAGTGTTGCACGCTACAGTGTTGCTTCAGGCAGGATATCAGGCAGTGTTGCACGCTACAGTCTTGCTTCAGGCAGGATATCAGGCAGTGTTGCACGCTACAGTGTTGCTTCTGGCAGGATAGCAGGCAGTGTTGCACGCTACAGTCTTGCTTCAGGCAGGATATCAGGCAGTGTTGCACGCTACAGTGTTGCTTCTGGCAGGATAGCAGGCAGTGTTGCACGCTACAGTGTTGCTCCAGGCAGGATAGCAGGCAGTGTTGCACGCTACAGTGTTGCTCCAGGCAGGATAGCAGGCAGTGTTGCACGCTACAGTGTTGCTCCAGGCAGGATATCAGGCAGTGTTGCACGCTACAATGTTGCTTCTGGCAGGATATCAGGCAGTGTTGCACGCTACAGTGTTGCTCCAGGCAGGATAGCAGGCAGTGTTGCACGCTACAGTGTTGCTCCAGGCAGGATAGCAGGCAGTGTTGCACGCTACAGTGTTGCTCTAGGCAGGATAGCAGGCAGTGTTGCACGCTACAGTGTTGCTTCAGGCAGGATATCAGGCAGTGTTGCAGGCTACAGTGTTGTTTCAGGCAGGATATCAGGCAGTGTTGCACGCTACAGTGTTGCTTCAGACAGGATATCAGGCAGTGTTGCACGCTACAGTGTTGCTTCAGGCAGGATATCAGGCAGTGTTGCACGCTACAGTGTTGCTTCAGACAGGATATCAGGCAGTGTTGCACGCTACAGTGTTGCTCCAGGCAGGATAGCAGGCAGTGTTGCACGCTACAGTGTTGCTCCAGGCAGGATAGCAGGCAGTGTTGCACGCTATAGTGTTGCTTCAGGCAGGATATCAGGCAGTGTTGCACGCTACAGTGTTGCTTCAGACAGGATATCAGGCAGTGTTGCACGCTACAGTGTTGCTTCAGGCAGGATATCAGGCAGTGTTGCACGCTACAGTGTTGTTTCAGGCAGGATAGCAGGCAGTGTTGCACACTTCAGTGTTGCTTCAGGCAAGATATCAGGCAGTGTTGCAGGCTACAGTGTTGCTTCAGGCAGGATATCAGGCAGTGTTGCACGCTACAGTGTTGCTCCAGGCAGGATATCAGGCAGTGTTGCACGCTGCAGTGTTGTTTCAGGCAGGATAGCAGGCAGTGTTGCAGGCTACAGTGTTGCTTCAGGCAGGATATCAGGCAGTGTTGCAGGCTACAGTGTTGCTTCAGGCAGGATATCAGGCAGTGTTGCACGCTACAGTGTTGCTTCAGACAGGATAGCAGGCAGTGTTGCAGGCTACAGTGTTGCTTCAGGCAGGATATCAGGCAGTGTTGCAGGCTACAGTGTTGCTTCAGGCAGGATATCAGGCAGTGTTGCACGCTACAGTGTTGCTTCAGACAGGATAGCAGGCAGTGTTGCAGGCTACAGTGTTGCTTCAGGCAGGATATCAGGCAATGTTGCAGGCTACAGTGTTGCTTCAGACAGGATAGCAGGCAGTGTTGCAGGCTACAGTGTTGCTTCAGACAGGATAGCAGGCAGTGTTGCAGGCTACAGTGTTGCTTCAGGCAGGATATCAGGCAGTGTTGCACGCTACAGTGTTGCTTCAGGCAGGATATCAGGCAGTGTTGCACGCTACAGTGTTGCTTCAGGCAGGATATCAGGCAGTGTTGCACGCTACAGTGTTGCTTCAGGCAGGATATCAGGCAGTGTTGCACGCTACAGTGTTGCTTCAGGCAGGATATCAGGCAATGTTGCACGCTACAGTGTTGCTTCAGGCAGGATATCAGGCAGTGTTGCACGCTACAGTGTTGCTTCAGGCAGGATATCAGGCAGTGTTGCACGCTACAGTGTTGCTTCAGGCAGGATATCAGGCAGTGTTGCACGCTACAGTGTTGCTTCAGGCAGGATATCAGGCAGTGTTGCACGCTACAGTGTTGCTTCAGGCAGGATAGCAGGCAGTGTTGCACGCTACAGTGTTGCTTCAGGCAGGATATCAGGCAGTGTTGCAGGCTACAGTGTTGCTTCAGGCAGGATAGCAGGCAGTGTTGCACGCTACAGTGTTGCTTCAGGCAGGATAGCAGGCAGTGTTGCAGGCTACAGTGTTGCTTCAGGCAGGATAGCAGGCAGTGTTGCACGCTACAGTGTTGTTTCAGACAGGATAGCAGGCAGTGTTGCACGCTACAGTCTTGCTTCAGGCAGGATAGCATGCAGTGTTGCACGCTACAGTGTTGCTTCAGGCAGGATAGCAGGCAGTGTTGCACGCTACAGTGTTGTTTCAGACAGGATAGCAGGCAGTGTTGCACGCTACAGTGTTGCTTCAGGCAGGATAGCAGGCAGTGTTGCACGCTACAGTGTTGCTTCAGCCAGGATAGCAGGCAGTGTTGCACGCTACAGTGTTGCCTGACAGTGTTGCTTTTCAAGAGAGAGTTTTTTGGCCTGGTGATATAATGGTACACATGGAGTACTCCCTGAGGCAGGCGGGGGAAGGAGGGGAAGGGGGAAGGGGGTAGGGGTGGGTAGAGTGTATGTGTGTGTGTTGGTGGGTGAGGGTTGATAGGGGTGGGGGGGGGGTCTCATCAGAATGGGGTCAGAGGGGGTCTTTCATGGTGAAGGTTGGGGGACGACACCTCCCAACTTCCCCCTACCCATGTCCCTGCAGGGAACTTTGTGAAGTCTCTCTCTCTCTCTCTCTCTCTCTCTCTCTCTCTCTCTCTCTCTCTCTCTCTCTCACACACACACACACACACACACACACACACACACACACACACACACACACACACAAGGGGCCAGGAGCGGTGAATCGACCCTTGCAACCACATATAGGTACACACACACCTAAGCACTCAAAGAGAATAACATTACCTAACCTAACATAACATAGCTACCAGAGGGAACTGGCAGAATGTATGACTGTATGGCTGACACTGGCTGTCTAACAGGCTGTCTCTGGCTGACACTGGCTGTCTAACTCTGGCTGGCTCTCTTGATGACTCTGTCTGTTTAACTCTGGCTTGTGTCTATCTCTGGCTATTTCTAGCACTGACTGTCTGTCTACTCTGACTGTCTGTCTATCTCTGGTTGTCTGTCTAGCTCTGACTGTCTGTCTATCTCTGGTTGTCTGTCTAGCTCTGACTGTCTGTCTATCTCTGGTTGTCTGTCTAGCTCTGACTGTCTGTCTATCTCTGGTTGTCTGTCTAGCTCTGGCTGTCTGTCTATCTCTGGTTGTCTGTCCAGCTCTGGCTGTCTGTCTATCTCTGGTTGTCTGTCTAGCTCTGGCTGTCTGTCTATCTCTGGTTGTCTGTCTAGCTCTGGCTGTCTGTCTATCTCTGGTTGTCTGTCTAGCTCTGGCTGTCTGTCTATCTCTGGTTGTCTGTCTAGCTCTGGCTGTCTGTCTATCTCTGGTTGTCTGTCTAGCTCTGGCTGTCTGTCTATCTCTGGTTGTCTGTCTAGCTCTGGCTGTCTGTCTATCTCTGGTTGTCTGTCTAGCTCGGGCTGTCTGTCTAGCTCTGGCTGTCTGTCTAGCTCTGGTTGTCGAGCTCTGGCTGTCTAGCTCTGGCTGTCTGTTCATCTCTGGTTGTCTGTCTAGCTCTGGCTGTCTGTCTAGCTCTGGCTGTCTGTCTAGCTCTGGTTGTCTGTCTAGCTCTGGCTGTCTGTCTAGCTCTAGCTGTCTGTCTAGCTCTGGCTGTCTGTCTAGCTCTGGCTGTCTGTCTAGCTCTGGTTGTCTGTCTAGCTCTGGCTGTCTGTCTAGCTCTAGCTGTCTGTCTAGCTCTGGCTGTCTAGCTCTGACTGTCTGTCTAGCTCTGGCTGTCTGTCTAGCTCTGACTGTCTGTCTATCTCTGGTTGTCTGTCTAGCTCTGGCTGTCTGTCTATCTCTGGTTGTCTGTCTAGCTCTGGCTGTCTGTCTATCTCTGGTTGTCTGTCTAGCTCTGGCTGTCTGTCTATCTCTGGTTGTCTGTCTAGCTCTGGCTGTCTGTCTATCTCTGGTTGTCTGTCTAGCTCTGGCTGTCTGTCTATCTCTGGTTGTCTGTCTAGCTCTGGCTGTCTGTCTATCTCTGGTTGTCTGTCTAGCTCCGGCTGTCTGTCTAGCTCTGGCTGTCTGTCTAGCTCTGGTTGTCTGTCTAGCTCTGGCTGTCTGCCTAGCTCTAGCTGTCTGTCTAGCTCTGGCTGTCGAGCTCTGGCTGTCTAGCTCTGGCTGTCTAGCTCTGGCTGTCTGTTTATCTCTGGTTGTCTGTCTAGCTCTGGCTGTCTGTCTAGCTCTGGTTGTCTGTCTAGCTCTGGCTGTCTGTCTAGCTCTGGTTGTCTGTCTAGCTCTGGCTGTCTGTCTAGCTCTAGCTGTCTGTCTAGCTCTGGCTGTCGAGCTCTGGCTATCTAGCTCTGGCTGTCTAGCTCTGACTGTCTGTCTAGCTCTGGCTGTCTGTCTAGCTCTGGCTGTCTAGCTCTTGCTCTCTAGCTCTGACTGTCTGTCTAGCTCTGGTTGTCTATCTAGCTCTGGCTGTCTAGCTCTGGTTGTCTAGCTCTTGCTGTCTAGCTCTGACTGTCTGTCTAGCTCTGGCTGTCTGTCTAGCTCTGGCTGTCTAGCTCTGGCTGTCTGTCTAGCTCTGGCTGTCTAGCTCTGTCTGTCTGTCTAGTTCTGGCTGTCTAACTCTGGCTGTCTAGCTCTGGCTGTCTAGCTCTGGCTGTCTAGCTCTTGCTGTCTAGCTCTGACTGTCTGTCTAGCTCTGGCTGTCTGTCTAGCTCTGGCTGTCTAGCTCTGGCTGTCTGTCTAGCTCTGGCTGTCTAGCTCTGTCTGTCTGTCTAGTTCTGGCTGTCTAACTCTGGCTGTCTAGCTCTGGCTGTCTAGCTCTGGCTGTCTAGCTCTTGCTGTCTAGCTCTGACTGTCTGTCTAGCTCTGGCTGTCTATCTAGCTCTGGCTGTCTAGCTCTGGCTGTCTAGCTCTGGCTGTCTGTCTAGCTCTGACTATCTAGCTCTGGCTGTCTGTCTAGCTCTGGCTGTTTAGCTCTAACTGTCTAGCTCTGGCTGTCTAGCTCTGGCTGTCTAGCTCTGGCTTGCTGTCTAGCTCTGGCTGTCTGTTTAGCTCTGGTTGTCTAACTCTGGCTGTCTAGCTCTGGCTGTCTAGCTCTGTCTGTCTAGCTCTGGCTGTTTAGCTCTGGCTTTCTAACTCTGGCTGTCTAGCTCTGGCTGTCTAACTCTGGCTGTCTAGCTATGACTGTCTGTCTAGCTCTGGCTGCCTAACTCTGGCTGTTTAGCTCTGGCTGTCTAGCTCTGGCTGTCTAGCTCTGGCTGTCTAGCTCTGACTGTCTAGCTCTGGCTGTCTAGCTCTATCTGTCTAGCTCTGGCTGTTTAGCTCTGGCTGTCTAGCTCTGGCTGTCTAGCTCTGGGTGTTTAGCTCTGGCTGTTTAGCTCTGGGTTTTTAGCTCTGGCTGTCTAGCTCTGGCTGTCTAGCTCTGGGTGTTTATCTCTGGGTGTTTAGCTCTGGCTGTCTAGCTCTGGCTGTCTAGCTCTGGCTGTCTAGCTCTGGCTGTTTAGCTCTGGGTGTTTAGCTCTTGCTGTCTAGCTCTGGCTGTCTAGCTCTGGCTGTCTAGCTTTGGATGTTTAGCTCTGGGTGTTTAGCTCTGGCTGTCTAGCTGTTTCTGTTTAGCTCTGGGTGTTTAGCTCTGGCTGTCTAGCTGTGGCTGTTTAGCTCTGGCTGTCTAGCTCTGGCTGTCTAGCTCTGGCTGTCTAGCTCTGGCTGTCTAGCTCTGGCTGTCTAGCTCTGGCTGTCTAACTCTTGCTGTCTAGCTCTGGCTGTCTAGCTCTGGCTGTCTAGCTCTGGCTGTCTAGCTCTGGCTGTCTAGCTCTGGCTGCCTAGCTCTGGCTGTCTAGCTCTGGCTGTCTAGCTCTGGCTGTCTAGCTCTGGTTGTCTAGCTCTGGTTGTCTAGCTCTGGCTGTCTAGCTCTGGCTGTCTAGCTCTGGCTGTCTAACTCTGGCTGTCTAGCTCTGGCTGTCTAGCTTTGGCTGTCTAGCTCTGGCTGTCTAGCTCTGGCTGTCTAGCTCTGGCTTTCTAGCTCTGGCTGTCTAGCTCTGGCTGTCTAGCTCTGTCTGTCTAGCTCTGGCTGTCTAGCTCTGGCTGTCTAGCTCTGGCTGTCTAGCTCTGGCTGTCTAGCTGTGGCTGGCTGTCTAGCTCTGTCTCTCTAGCTCGGGCTGTCTGTCTAGCTCTGGCTGTCTAGCTCTGGCTGTCTAGCTCTGGCTGTCTAGCTCTGGCTGTCTAGCTCTGGCTGTCTAGCTCTGGCTGTCTGGTCTCATCTGCGGGGGAGTGTTGACATTTACTTCTGGTTTGTGTAGTGTTTGTTTGGTGGCGTAAGGGGAAGGGGTAAGGGGTAGGGGAAGGGGTATGGGGTAGGAGTAAGGGGTAAGGGATTGGGGGAAGGGGTGGGTAGGGATTAGGGAGGTAGGGAGGCCCTTGATTCTCTGTACGGACCAGAAAGTTGATCATTGTGGAAATAAGGACACTAATAAGGACACTAATAAGGACACTAATAATAATAATAATAATAATAATAATAATAATAATAATAATAATAATAATAATAATAATTTTATTAGGCACCATTATTATTGTTTGTGTTTTTATTTTGCTTGCAGATGTGGGCGTAGCGAGGGCTGGGTGAGGGCGTGTGTGGGCGTGACGGCCACAACTACCACCACCACCACCACTCACTACCACCACCACCACTACCACCACCCACTACCACCCACTACTATAAACAAGACGGCATCTCCTCAACGCCGTGGCAAGCCAGCAATCTCCTGGGCACGTCTTCACAGTGGCTGTCTCTTGGACACGTCCCTAGGGTGGCTGTCTCTTGGACACGTCCCTAGAGTGGCTGTCTCCTGGTCAGGTCCCCAGGGTGACTGTCTCCTGGACACGTCCCTAGAGTGGCTGTCTCCTGGTCAAGTCCCCAGGGTGACTGTCTCCTGGTCAGGTCATCCCTCAGTGTCCGCCTCTCCGTATTCTATCACCTAGCGTGTTAAACAGGTCATTCCCAGGCTGAGGTTGCTGCAAGTGTTGTGAGGTGAACACATATTGACAAGTGTCGTGTACTCATCTATTTGCGTAGGGAATCGAACCAGGGAGAAGGCCAAGGAGCGCCTCTTCTCTCACCCGTGGCGTCACTCAGGTCCATGCTGGTGCTCACTGTGTTTACTCTAAGGAAACCACTTCTTGTCGGTACCTCAGTGATGAGCTGGTAGGGAATTATGTCTGTGGTGGAGCAGGAAGTGAGAGGGGAAGCACCGGCATCACGCTTCAGCGTCATGTGACGCATAACGCAAAAGTCGAAATTCCGTGTCGTCTGGTTCGTGATATGCGCTCGAATCGGCGGGTTCGGAATCCAGCGTGTTGTTATTCGTGACAGACACACGTCTGTAGCCTCTCATTCATTCGTAGAAATGTGTGGAAAACGTAGTGTAACGTCGCTAGAATGATGTAGCAAGACTCTGTGAGGGTAAATAACTGAAGGAGTCTCAAGTACGTCTTGAGTACGTCTGAGGCTAACAAGGACTCTCTTTCGAAGATGTTATCTTGCAGATTATGAAGGATAAATTGAGTTTGTGATTACCAGTGTTATATAAGTGAAGTGTTTTAGTGGCACTATGGCTCAGCGGGGAGGTGGTGTAGGCCTGACTCTGTACACACGCTTGTGAGGTGTACACACGCTTGTGAGGTGTACATAGAGAGACAGGAAGGTCCATCATTGTTGATGATGGTGCCAGTGGTAGTGTACACCTGTTGATCTCCCTCACTACCTGTTACAACCACCAGCTCCCCTCGTACGTCTACATCCTCTCTTCTAGTCCACTTATTAGCGCATCAAGTTGTCTGAGGGTCGTTGCAGTCACGCCCCTGGGAGCTGACTCAACCATCACCACCACCATCACCATTACCATCACCACCATGGGCATCAACGCCACAGTTCTGGAACCTATCGTCACCACCATTGCTTCCATCTTGCTCTTCTCCAACAACCTCACCGAGGAAGATGTGGGTTACAACCTCTCCAGCACAGCCACGCCCACCACAACGGGCGGCACCACGCCCACGCCAGCCACCACCTCCTCCACCCATGAGCCCATGTTTCCCAGTAGCTATGACATTCAGGACATCATTAAGATGGGTGGCATCACCTATGCTGACTATGCCGTGTGTTCCAGCTGGCTCCCCATCAACCATATCTACTTCCAGCTGGCCAACATCTTCCTCTTCCTCTCGTACCTGGCTCCCAACGGCATCTACGGGATATTGTACCTACGCATCACCCTCACCATAGGCTGTATGTTCTTCAGCCTGTGGGGCTGGGTGGTGCTCTGCGCCTTTGACACCTTTCTTTGGAACGCTATCTTCGTTCTCATCAACCTCATCCACGTAGTTGTTATCTGCTATTACCTCAGACCAGTCAGGTTCACGCCAGAGCTAGAACAGGTAAGTCACTCTTGTTTTCACATACAAGAAAGAGAGAGCAAGAGAGAGAGAGAGAGTACTAACTAGGGACCCACAGCCTCAGAGAAGACAGTAGTCGAACGTAAATAAGGTTTTGCCCCGGTTCTGTTTGATTACTTTCTTTCCCTACTCGGTGGTGGGTCGTGGACCCAGGATGCTGCAGGCATTACCTTTTTGGATGGTAACGCTGAGCCTCTGCATAAAGGTAGCTGATCGCTCTGGGCCCATGGTTGTTTTCCTGGTTGGTTCCTGTATTTATTGATCCTCTGGTTCTACTTAAAACTGAGAGAACAGCTAATTCCGCCTTGAGAGTGTTGTAGGTGTGTCAGTCAGTGTTGTAAGTAGGTGTCAGCCAGTGATGTAGGTAGGTGTCAGCCAGTGTTGTAAGTGGGCGTCATCCAATGTAAACGCACAAGTGTAGTTCCATGCAGTGTGTTGACCAGCTTTCCAAGGTAGCATAGTGACTCCATCTGGAGGCTTCTGGCTGCCATCTGGCCTCAGTACCTGGGGTACCTGTTCTCCTGAACAACCAGCTGTGGCCAGACTTCACTTGATGGTACATATTAACCTCTTCGTGTCTGCCATACTTCTTTTCTTACGTATGCCAGACAAGACCAAGTTAGTCAACTGACTCACTGTCAGAGATACACTTGTGTTTGTTGAGTATGAGGGCGGCTAGTGAAGACTTACACCACTGTGAGTGACCTGAAGGTCGAGCCGAGTGCCCAAGGAGTAATTAGAGATTGCCAAGAGGAAATCCCCATCATGGGGTGCCTTCACCGCAAGGAGGCGAGATTTAATTACTTCCTGAGGCATTACTGATGAATGTCCGGGAGATTTTCTCCACGATTGCTTCGTCTCTCTGGGACTTTTTGTGATCTCTGTGAGGAGCTGGTCTGCCTGAGTCTGTAAGGCTACCCCACTGACCTGTTGCTTCAGTGAACATCAGAGTCGTGGGCTCCTACAGCGTCTCTCACGCATTATCTCCTTCGTTAGTCTGCTGGCTGCAGCTCACAAAGACAGAAATGCAGGTAATGCTACTTGCGTTGCCTTGTGTACCCCCGATCTCTCCCCAGTCACTGGAAGTGTAGCTTGATACCACTGGTGATCTTCCAGTGGTGAGACATTTAGTGCCTACCCGCATATTGATCTCAGGACCGCCTCACAGTAACAAAGTTTTTGTGTTTCAAAGCAGGGTGTACCCCTCAAGGAATCAGTTAGTTTGGGTCGAGTTAGACACTGTGTCCTCCATCCTCTTTACAACATCCAGCATCCAGCATCCAGCATCCAGCATCCAGCATCCAGCATCCAGCATCCAGCATCCAGCATCCAGCAGGACTGTGTTGATAACCTGACGACCAGCGGTGCTTCCGGATACCTAAAATTTGTCAATTAGCAAGAACTCTTTTAAAATTAAGCCCCTTTCTAAAATTTTCTCTTATACGTTTAAAGATAGATTTTTTTCATTTACGTTAATGCAAAAATTAATAATTTTATACCAAAAGAACCTTAGAAAACTTACCTAACCTTATTATAACAAGCTCAATTTAATTTAGCCTAATCCGACTAAATATATCTTAGATCAGTTTACAATAATTTAATAATAAACAAACACAATGAAATGTATATATTTTTTCGTTAAGTTCAGAATAATTTTTGCAAAATTATTGCAAACACAATTTTTTGCTTGCCTTATTCGGCAAGAGAAGTGTCGCTATTTAAGCCCAAATCGCAAGCTTTGCCTATTCGGGACGATATATATATATATATATATATATATATATATATATATATATATATATATATATATATATATATATATATATATATATATATATATATATATATCATCGTAAAATGCATAATATGTATATTATTGTATTTATAAATAACCTTGAAGTTAGTTTGGGAGGTTAATGTTTGTTATTCTGTGAGGAGAACTGTGTGTGGTGTGGGAGAATAAGCACTGCTGGCCGAGTGCCCACACCAGCCACCACTGCTGCAGAACCTGCTGGGAACTGCTGGGAACTGCTGGGAAGGGTGCTAGGAAGGGTGCTAGGAAGAGTGCTAGGAAGGGTGCTAGGAAGGGTGCTAGGAAGGGTGCTAGGAAGGGTGCTAGGTAGGGTGCTGGGTGCTAGGAAGGGTGCTAGGAAGGGTGCTAGGAAGGGTGCTAGGAAGGGTGCTAGGAAGAGTGCTAGGAAGGGTGCTAGGAAGGGTGCTAGGAAGAGTGCTAGGAAGGGTGCTAGGAAGGGTGCTAGGAAGGGTGCTAGGAAGAGTGCTAGGAAGAGTGCTAGGAAGGGTGCTAGGAAGGGTGCTAGGAAGGGTGCTAGGAAGGGTGCTAGGAAGAGTGATAGGAAGGGTGCTAGGAAGGGTGCTAGGAAGGGTGCTAGGAAGGGTGCTAGGAAGAGTGCTAGGAAGAGTGCTAGGAAGGGTGCTAGGAAGGGTGCTAGGAAGGGTGCTAGGAACAGTGCTAGGAAGGGTGCTAGGAAGGGTGGAAGGAACAGTGCTAGGAAGGGTGCTAGGAAGAGTGCTAGAAAGGGTGCTAGGAAGGGTGCTAGGAAGAGTGCTAGGAAGGGTGCTAGGAAGAGTGCTAGGAAGGGTGCTAGGAAGGGTGCTAGGAAGGGTGCTAGGAAGGGTGCTAGGAAGGGTGCTAGGAAGGGTGCTAGGAAGGGTGCTAGGAAGAGTGCTAGGAAGGGTGCTAGGAAGGGTGCTAGGAAGGGTGCTAGGAAGAGTGCTAGGAAGGGAGCTAGGAAGAGTGCTAGGACGGGTGCTAGGAAGTGTGCTAGGAAGAGTGCTAGGAAGGGTGCTAGGAAGGGTGCTAGGAAGGGTGCTAGGAAGAGTGCTAGGAAGGGTGCTAGGAAGGGTGCTAGGAAGGGTGCTAGGAAGAGTGCTAGGAAGGGTGCTAGGAAGAGTGCTAGGAAGGGTGCTAGGAAGGGTGCTAGGAAGGGTGCTAGGAAGGGTGCTAGGAAGAGTGCTAGGAAGGGTGCTAGGAAGGGTGCTTTAAGAGTGCTAGGAAGGGTGCTAGGAAGGGTGCTAGGAAGGGTGCTAGGAAGAGTGCTAGGAAGGGTGCTAGAAAGGGTGCTAGGAAGGGTGCTAGGAAGAGTGCTAGGAAGGGTGCTAGGAAGGGTGCTAGGAAGGGTGCTAGGAAGGGTGCTAGGAAGAGTGCTAGGAAGGGTGCTAGGAAGAGTGCTAGGAAGGGTGCTAGGAAGGGTGCTAGGAAGGGTGCTAGGAAGGGTGCTAGGAAGGGTGCTAGGAAGGGTGCTAGGAAGAGTGCTAGGAAGAGTGCTAGGAAGGGTGCTAGGAAGGGTGCTAAGAAGAGTGCTAGGAAGGGTGCTAGGAAGGGTGCTAGGAAGGGTGCTAGGAAGAGTGCTAGGAAGGGTGCTAGGAAGAGTGCTAGGAAGGGTGCTAGGAAGGGTGCTAGGAAGGGTGCTAGGAAGAGTGCTAGGAAGGGTGCTAGGAAGAGTGCTAGGAAGGGTGCTAGGAAGGGTGCTAGGAAGGGTGCTAGGAAGAGTGCTAGGAAGGGTGCTAGGAAGAGTGCTAGGAAGGGTGCTAGGAAGGGTGCTAGGAAGGGTGCTAGGAAGGGTGCTAGGAAGAGTGCTAGGAAGGGTGCTAGGAAGGGTGCTAGGAAGGGTGCTAGGAAGGGTGCTAGGAAGGGTGCTAGGAAGGGTGCTAGGAAGGGTGCTAGGAAGAGTGCTAGGAAGGGTGCTAGGAAGGGTGCTAGGAAGGGTGCTAGGAAGAGTGCTAGGAAGGGTGCTAGGAAGGGTGCTAGGAAGGGTGCTAGGAAGAGTGCTAGGAAGGGTGCTAGGAAGAGTGCTAGGAAGGGTGCTAGGAAGGGTGCTAGGAAGAGTGCTAGGAAGGGTGCTAGGAAGGGTGCTAGGAAGGGTGCTAGGAAGGGTGCTAGGAAGGGTGCTAGGAAGAGTGCTAGGAAGGGTGCTAGGAAGGGTGCTAGGAAGGGTGCTAGGAAGAGTGCTAGGAAGGGTGCTAGGAAGGGTGCTAGGAAGGGTCCTAGGAAGAGTGCTAGGAAGGGTGCTAGGAAGAGTGCTAGGAAGGGTGCTAGGAAGGGTGCTAGGAAGAGTGCTAGGAAGGGTGCTAGGAAGAGTGCTAGGAAGGGTGCTAGGAAGGGTGCTAGGAAGAGTGCTAGGAAGGGTGCTAGGAAGGGTGCTAGGAAGGGTGCTAGGAAGGGTGCTAGGAAGGGTGCTAGGAAGAGTGCTAGGAAGGGTGCTAGGAAGGGTGCTAGGAAGGGTGCTAGGAAGAGTGCTAGGAAGGGTGCTAGGAAGGGTGCTAGGAAGGGTGCTAGGAAGAGTGCTAGGAAGGGTGCTAGGAAGAGTGCTAGGAAGGGTGCTAGGAAGGGTGCTAGGAAGGGTGCTAGGAAGAGTGCTAGGAAGAGTGCTAGGAAGAGTGCTAGGAAGGGTGCTAGGAAGGGTGCTAGGAAGGGTGCTAGGAAGGGTGCTAGGAAGGGTGCTAGGAAGGGTGCTAGGAAGGGTGCTAGGAAGAGTGCTAGGAAGGGTGCTAGGAAGGGTGGTAGGAAGGGTGCTAGGAAGGGTGCTAGGAAGGGTGCTTGGAAGGGTGCTAGGAAGGGTGCTAGGAAGGGTGCTAGGAAGGGTGCTAGGAAGGGTGCTAGGAAGGGTGCTAGGAAGGGTGCTAGGAAGAGTGCTAGGAAGGGTGCTATTAAGGGTGGTAGGAAGATTGCTAGGAAGGGTGCTAGGAAGGGTGCTAGGAAGGGTGCTAGGAAGGGTGGGAGGAAGGGTGCTAGGAAGGGTGCTAGGAAGGGTGCTAGGAAGGGTGCTAGGAAGGGTGCTAGGAAGGGTGCTAGGAAGATTGCTAGGAAGGGTGTTAGGAAGGGTGCTAGGAAGGGTGCTAGGAAGGGTGCTAGGAAGGGTGCTAGGAAGGGTGCTAGGAAGGGTGCTAGGAAGGGTGCTAGGAAGGGTGCTAGGAAGGGTGCTAGTAACGCTTGGTTTACTTAATACAATGTCTTATTCTCATCCAGTTTACTGGAGTCACTCGTTGAGTATATTCCAGGTCTGTTATTAATGTGCTTTTTAGGTCACTTTTAAACACCTTGAGCATAACACAGGTGTTGGGGACTAACACATATGTTGGGGACTAACACAGATGTTGGGGACTAACACAGGTGTTGGGACTAACACAGGTGTTGGGAACTTACACAGGTGTTGGGACTAACACAGGTGTTGGGAACTTACACAGTGTTGGGGACTAACACAGGTGATGGAAACTAAGACAGGTGTTGGAGACTAACACAGGTGTTGGGACTAACACAGGTGTTGGAGACTAACAAAGGTGTTGGGGACTAACACAGGTGTTGGGGACTAGCACAGGTGTTGGGGACTAACACATATGTTGGGGACTAACACAGATGTTGGGGACTAACACAGGTGTTGGGACTAACTCAGGTGTTGGGAACTTACACAGGTGTTGGGGAATAACACAAGTGTTGGGAACTTACACAGGTGTTGGGAACTTACACAGGTGTTGGGGACTAACACAGGTGTTGGAGACTAACACAGGTGTTGGGAACTTACACAGGTGTTGGGGACTAACACAGGTGTTGGAGAGTAACACAGGTGTTGGGAACTTACACAGGTGTTGGGGAGTAACACAGGTGTTGGAGACTAACACAGGTGTTCGGGACTAACACAGGTGTTGGAGACTAACACAGGTGTTGGGAACTTACACAGGTGTTGGGGACTAACACAGGTGTTGGGAACTTACACAGGTGTTGTGAACTTACACAGGTGTTGGGGACTAACACAGGTGTTGGAGACAAACACAGGTGTTTTAGACTAACACAGGTGTTGGAAACTTACACTGGTGTTGGGAACTTACACAGGTGTTGGGGACTAACACAGGTGTTGGAGACTAACACAGGTGTTGGAGACTAACACAGGTGTTGGGAACTTACACAGTGTTGGGGACTAACACAGGTGATGGAAACTAAGACAGGTGTTGGAGACTAACACAGGTGTTCGGGACTAACACAGGTGTTGGAGACTAACACAGGTGTTGGGAACTTACACAGGTGCTGGGGACTAACACAGGTGTTGGGAACTTACACAGGTGTTGTGAATTTACACAGGTGTTGGGGACTAACACAGGTGTTGGAGACAAACACAGGTGTTGGAGACTAACACAGGTGTTGGAAACTTACACAGGTGTTGGGAACTTACACAGGTGTTGGAGACTAACACAGGTGTTGGGAACTTACACAGGTGTTGGGGACTAACACAGGTGTTGGAGACTAACACAGGTGTTGGAGACTAACACAGGTGTTGGGAACTTACACAGGTGTTGGGAACTTACACAGGTGTTGGGAACTTACACAGGTGTTGGAGACTAACACAGGTGTTGGGAACTTACACAGGTGTTGGGACTAACACAGGTGTTGGGAACTTACACAGGTGCTGGGAACTTACACAGGTGTTGGAGACTAACACAGGTGTTGGGAACTTGCACAGGTGTTGGAGACTAACACAGGTGCTGGGAACTTACACAGGTGTTGGAGACTAACACAGGTGTTGGGAACTTACACAGGTGCTGGGAACTTACACAGGTGTTGGAGACTAACACAGGTGTTGGGAACTTACATAGGTGTTGGAAACTTACACAGGTGTTGGAGACTCTTAACATAGCCAGTGATAAATTTTCATGCTGGTCCCCTGTTTATCATTTTTATGCTTTTGGTCCGGGATTCTGAGGATGTTGCCGTCTCTGTGGTTCAGTTGGTTGCGCACTCACCTCGCACGCCGAGTGTCCTTGGTTCGATCCCCGGCACGGGTGGAAATGTTGGCCTACTGTCCATGTTCATCTAGCAGTAAGTAGGTACCTGGGCGTTAGTTGACTGGTGTGGGTGGCATCCTGGGGGACAAGATCGAAGGAAAACAATGGTAATAAGAGAGACCGTCCTCGATAACTCACTGACTTTATAGGGTTATCCTGGGTGGCTATCTCTCGATGCCCCGGGTTATCCTGCCAGTCCGTGTGACTGACTGGCAGAGGGCATGGCAGACTGACTGTTGATGTATCTTCCTCACATATGTATATATGTATGTATGTATGTATGTATATATGTATGTATGTATGTATGTATGTATTTGAAAGAGGTGTGAGTAGGTGTAGAGGGAACAATAATAGGATTAATTTAGATAGATGGAAGGGATGGAGGTTGTCAACGAGAAAGTTAATGACAGAGGGAAGGAGAGGGTAGGTGTTGATGGAGCAGAGGAAGACGGTAATGTGAATGGGAAGACGTAGAAAGAAGTGTGAGAGGAAGGAGAGAGAGAGAGAGAGAGAGAGAGAGAGAGAGAGAGAGAGAGAGAGAGAGAGAGAGAGAGAGAGAGCGTAGAGTAGGTGGTGATGTGATGATGGTGTTGGTAATAGCAGCAGCAGCAGCAGCAGCAAGAACAACAACAATAGCAGCAGCAGCAAGAACAGTAACAATAGCAGCAGCAGCAACAATAATAGCAACAGCAGCAACAACAACAGCAGCAAAGCTATTGGAGGAGAAGGAGGAGGATAAGAAGAAGGAAAAGGAAGAGAAGGGGGAAGAGGAGGAAAAAGGGGGAGGGTGCTGAATAGAGGTTTACCTCCTGGTCAGTAGGTAACCAAGACATCAGATCAGCCGTGACTGACTGTGCTTGTCACGAAGCTGCTACTGACAATTACAAGGCTCGTAGCAGTTACAAGACTGTACCCACAACAACATCCATGACTATCTTTGACATCCATGACTATCTTTGACAGGAGCTCAGACAGACGCCAACTTTGTCGGGTAAGACATCACTTAAACAAGACAGGAAGACGCTGTATCTAACAACAATTGTGATTGTTATGGGTTGATGAGTATCTGAAAACACTTAAAAATGTTGAATTTAGTTTCACGGATTTGGGAGAGGCATTTGATAGCTCGTAAAATTGTTAATACGGTAAGCAGAGAATATTTTAGATTTCTAAGAAACAGATGGCAAAAAATCACAAGAAAATAAAATAAGGCCTGAGCAAAGTCAAGAAGTTAAGTATCCCAAGACTCGGTTCTCACGCCATCTTTGTTTGTCATCCTCACAACACAGAGCAGAACACTAGCCACATCTCTGTATCATCCTCACAACACAGAGCAGAACACTAGTCACATCTCTGTATCATCCTCACAACACAGAGCAGAACACTAGCAGTCACATCTCTGTATCATCCTCATAACACAGAGCAGAACACTAGCCACATCACATCTCACAACACAGAGCAGAACACTAGCCACATCTTTGTATCATCCTCATAACACAGAGCAGAACACTAGTCACATCTCTGTATCATCCTCACAACACAGAGCAGAACACTAGCCACATCATCATCCTCACAACACAGAGCAGAACACTAGCCACATCTTTGTATCATCATAACACTAGTCACATCTCTGTATCACAGAGCAGAACACTAGTCACATCACACCCTCACAACACAGAGCAGAACACTAGTCACATCTCTGTGCAACAACACAGAGCACAACACTAGTCACATATCTGTATCATCACATCTTTGTATCATCCTCACAACACAGACAAGTCAACACTAGTCACATCTTTGCATCATCCTCACAACACAGACAAGAACACCAGTCACATCTTTGCATCATCCTCACAACACAGACAAGAACATCTAGACAAGAACACTCACATCTTTGCATCATCCTCACAACACAGACAAGAACACTAGTCACATCTTTGTATCATCCTCACAACACAGAGCAGAACACTAGTCACATCTTTGCATCATCCTCACAACACAGACAAGAACACTAGTCACATCTTTGTATCATCCTCACAACACTAGTCACATCTCTGTACATCCTCACACAGAGCAGAACACTAGCATCCTCACAACACAGACAAGAACACTAGTCACATCTTTGTATCATCCTCACAACACAGACAAGAACACTAGTCACATCTTTGCATCATCCTCACAACACAGAGCAGAACACTAGTCACATCCTTGTATCATCCTCACAACACAGACAAGAACACTAGTCACATCTTTGTATCATCACAACACAGAGCAGAACACTAGTCACATCTTTGCACACAGACAAGAACACTAGTCACATCTTTGTAGACACATCTAGAGCAGAACACTAGTCACATCTTTGTATCATCACATCTTTGCATCATCCTCACACAACACAGAGAACACTAGTCACATCTTTGCATCATCCTCACAACACAGAGCAGAACACTAGTCACTAGACAAGAACACTAGTCTCATCTTTGCATCATCCTCACAACACAGACAAGAACACTAGTCACATCTTTGCATCATCCTCACAACACAGAGAAGAACACTCACATCTTTGCATCATCCTCACAACACAGACAAGAACACTAGTCACATCTTTGCATCATCCTCACAACACAGATAAGAACAAGTCAACATCATAGTCACATCTTTGCATCATCATCATCATCCTCACAACACAGACAAGAACTCTAGTCACATCTTTGCATCATTCTCACAACGCAGAGCAGAACACTAGTCACATCTTTGCATCATCCTCACAACACAGAGCAAGAACACTAGTCACATCTTTGCATCATCCTCACAACACAGACAAGAACACTAGTCACATCTTTGCATCATCACATCACAACACAGACAAGAACACTAGAACACTAGTCACATCTTTGTATCATCCTCACAACACAGACAAGAACACTAGTAGTCACATCTTTGCATCATCCTCACAACACAGACAAGAACACTAGTCACATCTTTGCATCATCATCCTCACAACACAGACAAGAACACTAGTCACATCTTTGTATCATCCTCACAACACAGACAAGAACACTAGTCACATCTTTGCATCATCCTCACAACACAGACAAGAACACTAGTCACATCTTTGCATCATCCTCACAACACAGAGCAGAACACTAGTCACATCTTTGTATCATCCTCACAACACAGACAAGAACACTAGTCACATCTTTGCATCATCCTCACAACACAGACAAGAACACTAGTCACATCTTTGTATCATCAAAACAAGGAAGACAGTCACCTCAGTAAAAGGTACAGACACATTACAATCAGATATCAACAAAATCTTCCATCTAGCACAAGAAAATAACACAGGGGGTCACTGGTAATAAAGAACCAGCCTGTGCTGGATATGCGGGCCAGCGGACCGCTAGCAGCAAAGAAAATAACAGCTGAATGAGATATCAGTTGGTATAAACCTTGGTAATAAATACCGACAAGTTGGTTTAGAAAGACACGTAAGCAAACACTATGAACTGGAATGAGGCACAACTCGTTCTCACCGAACCAGACCTCAGACGCCGACGGTGCCTAGAAGCCTCACTAATCACCGTCACCGACACTATAGAACGTAACACTGGAAACTACAAAATTTCCAAAACATTAGCATACATGATACTTAAGCACCACCAACCCAACAACACAGGAGTCACATGATTTCATCGTCTGTCCGTCCTCATCCCAACATGACATTCTTCAGGTCACCATGCGTCACTCACACCTCACTCTCCGCCTATGTATATAATGTCTTTCTACCTCTGTATGTTAGAAGTGATCAAGGTCCCAGGACCGAAACGTTTTCTAATAAATATGTCATAGTGTTTGCTTACGTGTCTTTCTAAACTAAGATATCAGTTAAATAACATAGAAGTTAAATGCGATATTATCAGCAATAGGATAACACAGAGATAAGGGAACAGCTCTTAGCCTGGAAACTAACACAAACTGTCACTAGAGAGAGAGAGAGAGGGGGGGGGGCTCTTGATCTAGAGAACTGGAGCTGACGTTCAGGTTTTTGGGGGTTACAGGTGAGGTGGTGAACCGTTCCAACAGAAGAACCCTCTTTGGAACGAACCCACTGAACGGGGACACTCTTGTTTAACGGGACGATGAGAGAATGAAAGCTAGGAGTCCCGTTGAACAGTCGACGCAACGGAAATAACGGATGGATCTTGGAAACGGAAGTATGGCAGCTTGGAAATGAATGGACAGACCGCGTGAACGTATGTAAGGATCCCCTGAAACCAACGGTCGGACCGTATAAACGGACAAAAGGGTCAGTATAGAGCTGAATGTTGAATATAACAAGATATTAACGACTGAGCAAAGTACATTTTCAGGCATACACACACACACACACACACACACACACACACACACACACACACACACACACACACACACACACACACACACACACAAGTGAAATGTGGGGTACCATACAGTGAGAGTGAAAAAATTAATAAGCAAAAGTAGAAAGGAAAAATATAATATATAACAAGGGAAGGTGGCATTAGGCCTGCTGAAACAGTGACGTCACAACAGTTGTGTGACATTATACATATAAAGTGTAACACCGAATGTGAAGTGTATTCCAATATAAGTGAAGTGTACTCTATCATAAGTGACACTGAGGGACGCGGGATGCATGAGCATATACGGTTATAAAGATCACAGGTGAAGAATTTTCAAAATAGTGATAGAAGGCTACGTCATCAGCATCTGGCAACTTGTCATCGCATCACTGCCAGCTTAAGTATCACTCACCTGTTGGGGTTGTTTTTTTGGGGGTTCTGAATCCTGCCTTGAGTCACTGTTAGATACTGGTCACTCACTCCTGCAAGCTATTACCAGAATTAGAGCAGAAATAGCATAGATAAGGTGAAGATAGGGTTGACTAGCGAGGAGCAGCCTAGCGAGGGTGACGTCAGACACTCCTAGAAGCTCAGACAAGCTAAATTTTACAACCTAATTACTTTCTGTGTTTTATAAGTAGAAGTGATAAGTGCTAGAATCACTGTTGGTAGTTTTAGAAATACGGGTATTACTACTGATATTTATTAGCAGTATGAATACTTAGAAGTGGGGGCCTACATACACACGAGCACACACACACACACACACACACACACACACACACACACACACACACACACACACACACACACACACACACACACACACACATACACACACACACACATACACATACACACTTAAGCTGAGACAAGCTAAATTTTACAACCTAGCTACTTTCTGAATTTTAGAAGTAGAATCGATAAGTGTTACAAGTATTGGTAAGCTTAGAATTACTGGTATCTACCGGTATTTATTAGCAGTATGAATACTTAGAAGTGGGGGCACACACACACACACACACACACACACACACACACACACACACACACACACACACACACACACACACACACACACACACATACACACACGCACACACACACACACACGCACACACACACACACACACGCACACACACATACATGTGGCATGCAAAGAGTACGTAACCTTTATTCGGCGCATGGACACACCCTCATTTACAGGCTATCTCCCCCAACCAGCGAACCAGGTTGCTAAGAGTTGATGATGGGGCCCCATCGTTCAACTAGTGACCAGGTTCTAGCCAATAAGAAGGTGGGATTGGCAATCGCAGAGGTTATGTGGATACCGCTCTCCTGTCTGCCCTTGTCATTCCCATTCTAGAGCTGGTTGAAGCACGGTCTGCTATCTTGTGGCTTCTATTTCTGCCTTGCTTACCGTGGAGTGCACTATATTTATCACTGTACATAGTGTACATATTGCTGTTCTAAATTGGTGAAGGATAATATAAGTCTAAACTTTTTCTACTGTGTTTATTTGCTCCCATTACACCTGGGATAACAGGCCATTTGAAATCCTAGGTTGTAATATGGGGGCCTGTCCGGGAGCTGGACTTAGAGAAACGGTTGAGCTTAGGGTGAAACTTGTAGCAGGAACATTGTGTAGCTTGCTGTTTCGCTTCGCTTTACAAATTTTGCGTGTCAGTTGCTTATGATCAGCCTTGCTATTGTGTGATCGTTCAACAGCTCGCTACTAGCTTGTTCAGTGTGCTCGCTTCGC
>NW_027195460.1:50000-52500 GCF_038502225.1 Cherax quadricarinatus | reverse complement strand
TTGATCGTGAGGCCAGAAACGAATATGCACAGATAAGAAAGGGAGGCCCAAAGACAATATAGAATGACATAGCAGCGAAAGCCAAATCTGACCCGAACATTTGTACAGCCACATCAGGAGAAAGCAACAGTCAAGGACAGGTAATCAGGCTAAGGAAGGAAGAGGGAGAGACAACGAAATGACCGTGAGTATGTGAAGAACTCAACAAGAGATTCAAGAAGTGTTCTGGGGAGACAGAAGAGGACTCAGAAGGAAGGCGGAGGTGGGCACCTGCCAAGTGTGGACACAGTGCACTAACCGAGGAAAGTGAAGAGGCTTCTGGGTAGGCTAGATACCTCAAAGGCAATGGGGCAGATAACATCTCCCCATGGGTGATGAGAGGGAGAACAGGCGCTGTGTGTACTAACAACAATATTCAATACATCTATCAGAAACAGGAGATTGCCTGAGGCATGAAGACAGCAAATGATCCCAATCTTTAAAAAAGAGGAGACAGACATGAAGCATTAAACTACAGACAATGTCACTGACATGTATAGTATGCAAATCATGGAGAAGATTATCAAGTGGTGGAACACCTAGAAAGAATAGTCTCATCAACAGCAGCCAGCATGGTTTCAGGGACAAATCCTGTGTCTGACCTACTGAGTTCTATGACATAGTGACAGCCAGTACAAGACAAGAGGGGTGGGTGGTGCATTTCTTGGACTGCAAGAAGGCGTTTTGACACAGTTCCACAAGAGATTGGTGCAAAAACTGGAGGACCAAGCAGGGATAACAGGAAAGCACTACAATGGATCGAGGAATACTTGTCAGGAAGACGGCAGCGAGTCATGGTACGTGGCGGGTGTGAGTGAGCACCTGTGACGGCAGGGTCCCGCAGGGGTCAGTCCCTAGGACCCAGTGCTGTTTCTGGTATTTGTGAACGACACTGACGGAAGGAATGAGCTCTGAGGTGTCATTTTGCGAAGATGGCGTGATTGATGAGAAGAATACACTCGATCGAAGACCAGGCAGAACTGCAAGATCTGGACAGGCTGCAGACGCAATTCAGCAATTGGCTCCTGGAGTTCAATCCACCAGTGCAAAATCGCGAAGATTGGGGAGAGGGCAAAAGAAGGCCGCAGACGGGTACAGTCAGGGGTCAGAGACTACACACAAGAGCTCACTCCAAGGAAAGAATCTTCAGGGGTGTGGCATAACACCAGGCATCTCTCTGAAGCGCATCAACCAAATAACTGCCGCAGCATATGACGCCTAGCAAACTATAAAGACAACGTTTCCGACATCACCGTAAAGAGATCGTTCAGGACCCTGTACCGTATACGTTAGGCCCATATTTGGAGTATGCGGCACCAGTTTGGAACCCACACCTAGCCAGCACGTAAAGCCTGAAGTGCAGGTTTGCAGCAAGACTAGTCCCAGAGCTAAGAGGTATGTCCTACAGGGAAGTTGAGAAATCAACCTGACGACACTGGAGGACAGGAGAGATAGGGGACATGATAACGACATACAAAATACTGAAGGAATGACAGGTGGACAAAGACAGGATGTTCAGAAGTTGGACACAGTAACAAGGGACACAGTTGGAAGCTGAAGACACAGATGAATCACCAGGGATGTTAGGAGTATTTCTTCAGCCTGAAGTGATCAATCAAGTGGAATGGCTGACCCCTCACACTACACCTGACCCCCTCACCCTACACCTGACCCCTCACACTACACCTGACCCCTCACACTACACCTGACCCCTCACACTACACCTGACCCCTCACACTACACCTGACCCCTCACACTACACCTGACCCCCTCACACTACACCTGACCCCTCACACTACACCTTAAAATTCATCTGAGGAATTACACAGAGTTTCACAGTACTGTATTTCGTTTACATCACCATAACATCTTCACTGTATGGGACTCCTTAGTCTGCACTCACCTATTTGCGGTTGCAAGGGTCGAGTCATAGCTCCTGGCCCGGATGGTCTTGTCGAACAGAACACACACACACAGTGTGGCTCTGCCAGACACTTATACACATTAAATATAAATATCCCACTACACAAAAAAAATAATAATAATATTAATAATAATAATAATAGTAATAATAATAATAATAATAATAATAATAATTAATAATAACGTGTTAAAAAACTTACCATTTTGAAAAACTGACGATAAATATGGTCAATATTTCGATCCCGACACTGGTATCCCTCTTCTGGGATACCAACACTTGTATCCCCTCTCTGGGATACCCCGCACTATTATCCCTCCTCTGGGGTACCAGATTTGGTATCCCTCTGTCTGGGATATTTACACAGGTATCCCTCCTCTGGGGTACCAGCATTGGTATCCCTCTGTCTGGGATATTTACACAGGTATCCCTCCTCTGGGAAAGCATATCACCATTATAATACGTATTACAATATACATATTACATTTCATTATATTTAACAAGGTTACGTTAGTGTCTGTACCAGTCAAGGTTCTCAAA
>NW_027195460.1:0-45000 GCF_038502225.1 Cherax quadricarinatus | reverse complement strand
GTAGTGCAGGCTGGTGTAGTGCAGGCTGGTGTAGTGCAGGCTGATGTAGTGCAGGCTGGTGTAGTGCAGGCTGGTGTAGTGCAGGCTGGTGTAGTGCAGGCTGGTGTAGTGCAGACTGGTGTAGTGCAGGCTGGTGTAGTGCAGGCTGGTGTAGTGCAGGCTGGTGTAGTGCAGGCTGGTGTAGTGCAGGCTGGTGTAGTGCAGGCTGGTGTAGTGCAGGCTGGTGTAGTGCAGGCTGGTGTAGTGCAGGCTGGTGTAGTGCAGGCTGGTGTAGTGCAGGCTGGTGTAGTGCAGGCTGGTGTAGTGCAGGCTGGTGTAGTGCAGGCTGATGTAGTGCAGGCTGGTGTAGTGCAGGCTGGTGTAGTGCAGACTGGTGTAGTGCAGGCTGGTGTAGTGCAGGCTGGTGTAGTGCAGGCTGGTGTAGTGCAGGCTGGTGTAGTGCAGGCTGGTGTAGTGCAGGCTGGTGTAGTGCAGGCTGGTGTAGTGCAGGCTGGTGTAGTGCAGACTGGTGTAGTGCAGACTGGTGTAGTGCAGGCTGGTGTAGTGCAGGCTGGTGTAGTGCAGGCTGGTGTAGTGCAGGCTGGTGTAGTGCAGACTGGTGTAGTGCATGCTGGTGTAGTGCAGGCTGGTGTAGTGCAGACTGGTGTAGTGCAGGCTGGTGTAGTGCAGGCTGGTGTAGTGCAGGCTGGTGTAGTGCAGGCTGGTGTAGTGCAGACTGGTGTAGTGCAGGCTGGTGTAGTGCAGGCTGGTGTAGTGCAGACTGGTGTAGTGCAGGCGGGTGTCGTGCAGGCTGGTGTAGTGCAGGCTGGTGTAGTGTGAAGGCTGGTGTAGTGCAGGCTGGTGTAGTGCAGGCTGGTGTAGTGCAGGCTGGTGTAGCGAAGACTTGTGAAGTGCAGGCTGGTGTAATGCAGGCTGGTGTAGTGCAGGCTGGTGTAGTGCAGGCTGGCGTAGTGCAGGCTGGTGCAATGCAGGCTGGTGTAGTGCAGGCTGGTGTAGTGCAGGCTGCTGTAATGCAGGCTGGTGTAGCGAAGGCTTGTGAAGTGCAGGCTGGTGTAATGCAGGCTGGTGTAGTGCAGGCTGGTGTAGTGCAGGCTGGCGTAGTGCAGGCTGGTGTAATGCAGGCTGGTGTAGTGCAGGCTGGTGTAGTGCAGGCTGGTGTAGTGCAGGCTGGTGTAGTGCAGGCTGGTGTAGTGCAGACAGGTGTAATGCAGGCTGGTGTAGTGCAGGCTGGTGTAGTGTGAAGGCTGGTGTAGTGCAGGCTGGTGTAGTGCAGGCTGGTGTAGTGCAGGCTGGTGTAGCGAAGGCTTGTGAAGTGCAGGCTGGTGTAGCGAAGGCTTGTGAAGTGCAGGCTGGTGTAATGCAGGCTGGTGTAGTGCAGGCTGGTGTAGTGCAGGCAGGTGTAATGTAGGCTGGTGTAGTGCAGGCTGGTGTAGTGCAGGCTTGTGTAGTGCAGGCTGGTGTAGTGTAGGCTGGTGTAATGTAGGCTGGTGTAGTGGAGGCTGGTGTAGTGTTCAGGCTTGTGTAGTGCAGGCTGGTGTAATGTAGGCTGGTGTAGTTCAGGCTGGTGTAGTGCAGACTGGTGTAGTGAAGACTGGTGTAGTGCAGACTGGTGTAGTGCAGGCTGGTGTAGTGCAGGCTGGTGTAATGTAGGCTGGTGTAATGCAGGCTGTTGTAGTGCAGGCTGGTGTAGTGCAGGCTGGTGTAGTGCAGGCTGGTGTAATGCAGGCTGGTGTAGTGCAGGCTGGTGTAGTACAGGCTGGTGTAGTGCAGGCTGGTGTAGTGCAGGCTGGTTTAGTGCAGACTGGTTACCTGGAGGTTATTCCGGGGATCAACGCCCCCGCGGCCCGGTCCATGACCAGGCCTCCCGATGGATCAGGGCCTGATCAACTAGGCTGTTACTGCTGGCCGCACGCAGTCCAACGTACGAGCCACAGCCCGGCTGATCCGGCACTGACTTTAGGTATCTGTCCAGCTCTCTCTTGAAGGCAGCCAGGGGTTTATTGGCAATTCCCCTAATGCTTGATGGGAGGCTGTTGAACAGTCTTGGGCCCCGGACACTTATGGTGTTTTCCCTTAGTGTACCAATGGCGCCCCTACTTTTTACTGGGGGCATTTTGCATCGCCTGCCCAGTCTTTTACTTTCGTAGGGAGTGATTTCTGTGTGCAGATTTGGGACCATTCCTTCCAAGATTTTCCAAGTGTAGATTATGATATATCTCTCCCTCCTGCGTTCCAACGAGTACAAGTCAAGTGCTTCCAAGCGTTCTCAGTAGTTAAGGTGCTTGACAGAACTTATACGTGCAGTAAAGGATCTCTGTACACTCTCTAGATCTGCGATTTCACCTGCTTTGAATGGAGATGTTAATGTACAGCAGTATTCCAGCCTAGAGAGAACAAGTGATTTGAAAAGGATCATCATTGGCTTGGCATCTCTCGTTTTGAAAGTTCTCATTATCCATCCTATCATTTTCTTTACACGTGCGATCGTGGCACTGTTGTGATCCTTGAAAGTGAGATCCTCAGACATTACTACTCCCAGGTCCCTTACATTATTTTTCCGCTCTATTGTATGGCCAGAGTCTGTAGTATACTCTGTTCTAGTTATTATCTCCTCCAGTTTTCCATAACGGTGTAGTGCAGGCTGGTGTAGTGCAGGCTGGTGTAGTGTAGGCTGGTGTCGGAATGCTGTTCTGTGGTTTGCCAGGCGCCCATATGCTGCAGCAGTTATTTGGTTGATGTGTGCTTCAGGAGATGTGCCTGGTGTTATACTCACCCCAAGATCTTTTTCCTTGAGTGAGGTTTGTAGTCTCTGGCCCCCTAGACTGTACTCCGTCTGCGGTCTTCTTTGCCCTTCCCCAATCTTCATGACTTTGCACTTGGTGGAGTTGAACTCCAGGAGCCAATTGCTGGACCAGGTTTGCAGCCTGTCCAGATCCCTTTGTAGTTCTGCCTGGCCTTCGATCGAATGAATTCTTCTAATCAACTTCACGTCATCTGCAAATAGGGACACATCGGAGTCTATTCCTTCCGTCATGTCGTTCACAAATACCAGAAACAGCACTGGTCCTAGAACTGACCCCTGTGGAACTCCGCTGGTCACTGGTGCCCACTCTGACACCTCGCCACGTACCATGACTCGCTGCTGTCTTCCTGACAAGTATTCCCTGATCCATCGTAGTGCCTTCCCTGTTATCCCTGCTTGGTCCTCCAGTTTTTGCACTGATCTCTTGTGTGGAACTGTGTCAAACGCCTTCTTGCAGTCCAAGAAAATGCAATCCACCCACCCCTCTCTCTCTTGTCTTACTGCTGTCACCATGTCATAGAACTCCAGTAGGTTTGTGACACAGGATTCCCCATCCCTGAAACCATGTTGGCTGCTGTTGATGAGATTATTTCTTTCTAGGTGTTCCACCACTCTTCTCCTGATAATCTTCTCCATGATTTTGCATACTATACATGTCAGTGACACTGGTCTGTAGTTTAGTGCTTCATGTCTGTCTCCTTTTTTAAAGATTGGGACTACATTTGCTGTCTTCCATGCCTCAGGCAATCTCCCTGTTTCGATAGATGTATTGAATATTGTTGTTAGGGGTACACATAGCGCCTCTGCTCCCTCTCTCAGGACCCATGTGTGTGTGTGTGTGTGTGTGTGTATGTGTGTGTGTGTGTGTGTGTGTGTGTGTGTGTGTGTGTGTGTGTGTGTGTGTGTGTGTGTGTGTGTGTGTGTGTGTGTGTGTGTGTGTGTGTGTGAAGAAGTATTTTCTGGTGTTATTCTCTTAAAACATTTTTCTTAGCTTGTAGTTATGCCCTTTTGTTCTTCCCCTGAGAACTGCACTACCAGGAGGACGAGAGTTGGAGGAAAGCAGGAGGACAGTAGGAGGACAGTAGGAGGACAGCAGGAGGACAGTAGGTGGACAGTAGGAGGACAGCAGGAGGACAGTAGGAGGACAGCAGGATGACAGTAGGAGGACAGTAGGAGGACAGTAGGAGGAGGACAAGAGCAGGAAGACATGAACAGGAGGACAGCAGGAGGACAGCAGGAGGACAGCAGGACCGCATCTGAAGTGGGAGTAGGAATATTAATACAGCAGCAGGAAAAACTGCAGGAGGAAGAAGTATTAGTAGGAATATCAGGACATCAGCAGGAACAGCAGTAGCAGCAGCAGGAACAGCAATAGCAGCAGCAGGAACAGCAGCAGCAGCAGAAACAGCAGCAGTAGCAGGAACAACAGCAGAATTCTGGATGATCTACCTGACTCTGGTGGCTGGTCTACAGCCCCTCCTTCCCGCCCCCCTCACTCCCTCCTCCTTCCCTGGTTCATACTACTCTCTGTGGTGCTGCCTATTCCTAGTTTCTCTCCTTCTCTTCTAGGTCTTCTCTCGTTTTCTGTGTTCTACCTCAACCTCTCTTCTAGTACCTCTTATTTCCTAGTTCTCTCCTTTTCTAGTTTATCCCTCATCTTCTCTTCTAGATACCCTGTTCTTTCCTAATATTCCTATCATCCATCATCCAGAGAGAGAGAGAGAGAGACAGACAGATAGAGAGAGAGGGATGGAGGCCATCTTGAGAGGTACTTTCTATGTTCTTGGTGGCAGCAATAATATTATATACACTGCGTCTGTGTCGTCTTATCCTTCATAGACCCACTGACCCAACAAGTTCACTCTCAGATATCTGAACACATTAATTTCTTCCTTACTCCTTCCATCCAGTCTGATATTGAATCTTTCATTGCCTAGATTTTTTTTGTTACTCTCCACCTTGTTCTTTCCTATGTTAACTCTTAACTGCCTTCTTTGGCATGCCCTGACAGATTCCTCTACCAACCTTAGCTTGACAAAGCTCCTGGTGAGCGAAACGTTGCCACAATAAAAATATCACATTAGTTGCACTTGTGTCCTTTTACTTTACATACTTCAGAATCTCTTACTTACAGGCATATTCTCCTTTAATTCATACACTCTTTCTTGTCCCCTTTTCCACTTGTACTAAGGAAATATACAGCCTCTCTGGCAATCTCTACACTCTCTTGGGAACCTTCATTTCTTTCATGCATAAACTGAACACACCAACCACTATTCCCACTAGCTTTCAGCATTTCTGTCTTGATCCCATTTTTGCCAGCTACTTCATTCCTCCCCCCCTTTCATTCTCCCCGTTGCCTCATGCACCTCCCCCACACTCACCTCTGGCTCTTCCTCACTCCTACAAGATGTTATACCTCCCTGCCCTATGCATGGAATTACCGCCTCTCTCCCCTCATCAACATTTAACAGTTTCTCTAAATATTTCCTCCGCCTTCCCATCTAATATCTCTTTGCTTTTATTTTAATGGCTAAATCCATTCGTTCCCTGGTTTTTTTTCAACTTATTAATCTCACTCCAGAACATTTTCTTATTCTCAGAATTTTTTTTTAAAAGCCTCATTTCTCATTGGCTCTCCTTTTACACTCCCTTTTCAACCTCTAATTTACTCTATACATATTCCTTCCTCTGTATATCACCTGTATATTGTAAAAACTTCTCAAATGCTAACTTTTCCTCCCTTACCACCCTCTTTACTTCATCAATCCACCAATTGCTCCTCTTCCCTCCTGCACCCACCCTCTTGTAACCACAAACTTCTGCTGCACACTCTAACACTACATATTTAAACCTACCCCACATATCCTCGATCCCCCTCACTACTTGCTCTCTCTGTAGCCCATCTTTCTCACAACAATTGCCAATATTTTACCTTTGCTATCTTCTTTAATTTATTAGCTTTCACCTCTCTCTTACCTACCAATGCCATTCTCCTTGAACCCCATCTACCTCTTACTGTCACTGCAGCTACAACTAAATAATGATATATATCTATCATCTCTCTGAGAAACATGCACATCCAGTAGTCTACCAATCAATCTTTCATCAACTAATACATAGTCTATTGTCATTATGATCTGTGTTGTATTCTGTTTACTTATTTATCTTTTTTAAATACGTATTACTAACTACCAAACCTCTTTCTATACATCGTTCAATTAGAAACACCCATAATTATTTACCCCTGACACCCCAGACTTACCTACTACACTCTTTACCAATGTTTATGTTAGCATTTAGGTCCCCACACGACCATTACTTTCTCACTTACTTCAAAACTTCTTAAAAATTTACGAAAGAGCTTTTAAAATTTATCTCTCTCTTCTCTACGCTTCCCCAGGTACACAAACACTTACTATAACCCACTTCTCACATCAAAGCCTTATTCTGATTTATATAATTCATGAATTTAAGCACCTGTTCTCTCTCTTCACACCTGCCAGAGTTGATCATTAAATATTATCTCCATCTCTTCTTTAGCTCAAGTTCTCTCAGATACACCCACTTTAACCCCACTTACTCCCTCACTGAAATTTTCTTTCCATTTTAGCATCATTTCCCCTTTCCCATGTCCTCTTCCTTCTTTTCTTTCTTCTCCTCTCTTAGCCTCTATCCTCCTGCCTCCTCTTCCATACCCCTACCTTCCTTCCCTCAGCTTATCCCTCCCTCACAATTTCCTCCTCCCCATAATTATATCGACCCCCTGCTGGAAGTGGGAGAGAGGTATCGTAGAGGTGGGGAGAGAGGGGTGGTAGAGGTGGGGATAAAGGGGTGGTAGAGGTGGGGATAAAGGGGTGGTAGAGGTGGGGATAAAGGGGTGGTAGAGGTGGGGATAAAGGGGTGGTAGAGGTGGGGATAAAGGGGTGGTAGAGGTGGGGATAAAAGGGTGGTAGAAGTGGGGATAAAGGGGTGGTAGAAGTGGGGATAAAGGGGTGGTAGAGGTGGGGATAAAGGGGTGGTAGAAAATAGGTGTACCATAAGGAAACAAGGGGGTCATCACAAAGGAGAAAGGGAGGGAAGGAACGGTTGATGGAAGGAGAAATGGAGGTAACACCCTTTCAGGTGCTCTTGATGACGTTCCTCTTAATAAAATAATAATAATAATAATCATTATATCTACAAGTATATGGTACAACTTATACAGACCATAGCTGACATCAGTGACATACTTCTATATAGAAAGTCCCTTGTTACGCAGAGTATTTCCCGCAAATTAGGTTAATTTTGTCCCCCCGGATGCAACCCACACCAATCAACTAACACCCAGGTACCTACTTACTATTAGGTGAACAGTGACAGCAGGTGTCTTAAGGAAACAAGTCCTTATGTTTCCACCCGTATGGAAGACTCTCTTTCCCTTTCTGCCTTACCAGTTCCTGCTGGGAATTTTGTAAGTTGTGATCATATCTCCCCTTGTGCTTGAGCCTCCAAGATGGTCAGGTTCAGGTCCATCAGCCTCTCCTCATAGTTCAGTTCCCTCAGGTCAAGGACCTGCCAAGCTTCTCCAGGTGCTTGACCAGGTATGGGCTCCATGCTGGTGCTGAGTACTCAGTGACTAGCTTAACATATATCGTGCATATGGGTCTGAAGGACTCTCTTTTATTCACGTTCCTGTTCTTGCATATACTACTGATGTTATATTGTTATTATGTACTTCTAGTGATATGCTCGGAGCTATGCTCACCCCCAGGTCCTTTAAAGACTGTCTTATTTACGCCGCCTCTCCACCCATGTTCCTCTGTGTGTTTTCTCTATATTGTAAATCTATTTTCTACACTTATTTACTAAATATGAGATGGCAAGTAGCCGTGGGTGCTACAAGGTAGTAACTGGAACAAGAAGTAGCCTTGGGTGCTACAAGGTAGTAACTGGAACAAGAAGTAGCCTTGGGTGCTACAAGGTAGTAACTGGAACAAGAAGTAGCCTTGGGTGCTACAAGGTAGTAACTGGAACAAGAAGTAGCCCTGGGTGCCACAAGGTAGTAACTGGAACAAGAAGTAGCCTTGGGTGCCACAAGGTAGTAACTGGAACAAGAAGTAGCCTTGGGTGCCACAAGGTAGTAATTGGAACAAGAAGTAGCCCTGGGTGCTACACAACAAGAAGTAGTAAAGGTAGTAACTGGAAGTAGCAAGAAGTAGCCCTTGGGTAGCCAAGAAGTAGCAAGGTAGTAACTGGAACAAGAAGTAGCCCTGGGTGCTACAAGGTAGTAACTGGAACAAGAAGTAGCCTTGGGTGCCACAAGGTAGTAACTGGAACAAGAAGTAGCCCTGGGTGCCACAAGGTAGTAACTGGAACAAGAAGTAGCTTTGGGTGCCACAAGGTAGGGAACAAGAAGTAGCCTTGGGTGCCACAAGGTAGTAACTGGAAGGTAGTAAAGGTAGTAACTGGAACAAGAAGTACAAGCCTTTGGGTGCCACAAGGTAGTAACTGGAACAAGAAGTAGCCTTGGGTGCCACAAGGTAGGGTGCTTTGGGTGCCACAAGGTAGTAACTGGAACAAGAAGTAGCCTTGGGTGCCACAAGGTAGTAACTGGAACAAGAAGTAGGGGTGCCACAAGCTGGAACAAGAAGTAGCCCTGGGTGCCACAAGGTAGTAACTGGAACAAGAAGTAGCCTTGGGTGCCACAAGGTGGGAACAAGAAGTAGCCCTGGGTGCCACAAGGTAGTAACTGGAACAAGAAGTAGCCCTGGGTGCCACAAGGTAGGAAGTAGCCCTGGGTGCCACAAGGTAGTAACTGGAACAAGAAGTAGCCCTTGGGTAGCCAAGAAGTAGCCCTGGGTGCCACAAGGTAGTAACTGGAACAAGAAGTAGCCCTGGGTGGGTGTAACTGGAACACAAGTAGTAACTGGAACAAGAAGTAGCCTTGGGTGCCACAAGGTAGTAACTGGAACAAGAAGTAGCCCTGGGTGCCACAAGGTAGTAACTGGAACAAGAAGTAGCCTTGGGTGCCACAAGGTAGTAACTGGAACAAGAAGTAGCCTTGGGTGCCACAAGGTAGTAACTGGAACAAGAAGTAGCCTTGGGTGCTACAAGGTAGTAACTGGAACAAGAAGTAGCCCTGGGTGCCACAAGGTAGTAACTGGAACAAGAAGTAGCCTTGGGTGCCACAAGGTAGTAACTGGAACAAGAAGTAGCCCTGGGTGCCACAAGGTAGTAACTGGAACAAGAAGTAGCCCTGGGTGCCACAAGGTAGTAACTGGAACAAGAAGTAGCCCTGGGTGCCACAAGGTAGTAACTGGAACAAGAAGTAGCCCTGGGTGCCACAAGGTAGTAACTGGAACAAGAAGTAGCCCTGGGTGCCACAAGGTAGTAACTGGAACAAGAAGTAGCCCTGGGTGCCACAAGGTAGTAACTGGAACAAGAAGTAGCCCTGGGTGCCACAAGGTAGTAACTGGAACAAGAAGTAGCCTTGGGTGCCACAAGGTAGTAACTGGAACAAGAAGTAGCCCTGGGTGCCACAAGGTAATAACTGGAACAAGAAGTAGCCTTGGGTGCCACAAGGTAGTAACTCGAACAAGTAGTAGCCCTTGGTGCCACAAGGTAGTAACTGGAACAAGAAGTAGCCTTGGGTGCTACAAGGTAGTAACTGGAACAAGAAGTAGCCCTGGGTGCCACAAGGTAGTAACTGGAACAAGAAGTAGCCTTGGGTGCCTCAAGGTAGTAACTGGAACAAGAAGTAGCCCTGGGTGCCACAAGGTAGTAACTGGAACAAGAAGTAGCCCTGGGTGCCACAAGGTAGTAACTGGAACAAGAAGTAGCCCTGGGTGCCACAAGGTAGTAACTGGAACAAGAAGTAGCCCTGGGTGCCACAAGGTAGTAACTGGAACAAGAAGTATCCGTGGGTGCCACAAGGTAGTAACTGGAACAAGAAGTAGCCGTGGGTGCCACAAGGTAGTAACTGGAACAAGAAGTAGCCCTGGGTGCCACAAGGTAGTAACTGGAACAAGAAGTAGCCTTGGGTGCCACAAGGTAGTAACTGGAACAAGAAGTAGCCTTGGGTGCTACAAGGTAGTAACTGGAACAAGAAGTAGCCCTGGGTGCCACAAGGTAGTAACTGGAACAAGAAGTAGCCTTGGGTGCCACAAGGTAGTAACTGGAACAAGAAGTAGCCCTGGGTGCTACAAGGTAGTAACTGGAACAAGAAGTTGCCTTGGGTGCCACAAGGTAGTAACTGGAACAAGAAGTAGCCCTGGGTGCCACAAGGTAGTAACTGGAACAAGAAGTAGCCTTGGGTGCCACAAGGTAGTAACTGGAACAAGAAGTAGCCCTGGGTGCCACAAGGTAGTAACTGGAACAAGAAGTAGCCTTGGGTGCCACAAGGTAGTAACTGGAACAAGAAGTAGCCTTGGGTGCCACAAGGTAGTAACTGGAACAAGAAGTAGCCTTGGGTGCCACAAGGTAGTAACTGGAACAAGAAGTAGCCTTGGGTGCCACAAGGTAGTAACTCGAACAAGAAGTAACCTTGGGTGTCACAAGGTAGTAACTGGAACAAGAAGTAGCCCTGGGTGCCACAAGGTAGTAACTGGAACAAGAAGTAGCCCTGGGTGCCACCTTCTGTAGTGCCAATCAAGGCTAGGATGGTGCCAGTATCCCCTGAGGGAAGATGAGATGCCATACCATTACCAGAGCACGTTGATATGAGTGCCACCAGAGTGCCATCCTCGCTTCCCTTATGACTGCACATCATGTGATATGAGAAGTGTTCAAGGGATGTGTACAGTGCCATCTGTGGTGTGCCAGGAGTGTGTAGAGTGCCATCTGCGATGTGTCAGGGATGTGTGTGAATGTTCATGTACTCACCCACTCACCTAATTGTGGTTGCACGGGTCGAGTCCAAGCTCCTGGCCCCGCCTCTGTGTGTGTGTGTGTGTGTGTGTACGCATGTGTGTATGTATACATGTGGTTGATGACTTACTGGTGTGGTTGAACTGGTCTATAAAGCTGTGGTTACTCACTTCCTGGAGGTTGATAAGGGCGAGACAGCTGCACTGAAGCATCACCAACGCGACCTTCACGACAATGACCTATTAAGTGAACGATGACGGTCCACAACACTGACGAAATACAATATTTCTCAAAATTCTTAGTTCAAAGTGTAAGTGAGGGATACCAATAGTGTACGTGAGGGATACCAACTGTGTACGTGAGGTATACCAACAGTGTACGTGAGGGATACCATCAGTGTACGTGAGGGATACCAAGGGTGTACGTGAGGGATATCAACTGTGGATCTGTATCTCTGTTTCTCACTCTCTTCCTGTCCCTAGCTCACTATCTCTCAAGTGTATTCCTTACGATCACTGTCTTTAAAAGTATCTGTAGTAAGAAAATTTTGAGATATTGGTGGGATATCTGTGTCCAGGAATAACACAGTGAACGTTCCACCATGTACATGAGGGATACCAAGAGTGTAAGTGAAGGATACAATGTTAGTGACACTCGAAACTCCTCACAGGTATATCAAAAGTAAAGGATACCAATTAACAGTGTATGCATATGTGTACTCGCCTATTTGTGGCCGCAGGAGTCGAGTTGTAGCTCCTGGCCCCTACGAGTGTGTGTGTGCGAGAGAGAGAGAGAGAGAGAGAGAGAGAGAGAGAGAGAGAGAGAGAGAGAGAGAGAGAGAGAGAGAGAGAGAGAGAAAGACAGAGAGAGAGAGAGAGAGAGAGAGAGAGAGAGAGAGAGAGAGAGAGAGAGAGAGAGAGAGAGAGAGAGAGAGAGAGAGAGAGAGAGAGAGAGAGAGAGAGAGAGAGAGAGAGAGAGAGAGAGAGAGAGAGAGAGAGAGAGAGAGCTGCAAGAACTGTGTCAAAACTGTCAGTGGTGACAATAAGGCAGGAGGAGGTGCATTTCCTTCTTAAATCACTTGACCAGGAAAAGGCTGTGGGCCCAGACAAGTTGAGCCCAAGATTGTTGAGAAGATGTGCAGACCAGCTAGCAGCACCTCTAACTCGCATCTTTCAGCACTGCCTAGTACAGTGCAAATGGCCCTCTCCATGGAAAGAGGCAAATGTAGTCCCTGTTCACAAAAGGAAGAGCAGAGCAGAAATCAGCAACTACAGACCAGTGTCACTCCTGTCAATCACTGGTAAGATCCTTGAGACAATAATCTCAAGACAAATGACAGATTTTTTTGACTACCACTCACTACTTTGTGATCGTCAATATGGCTTCAGGAAAGGTTACTCTGCTGCTGATCTGTTGTTAAACCTCTCCACTAAGTGGCACCAGTCACTGGATGAATCCAAAGTCAGCTGTGTGGTAGCACTGGACATTGCTGGCGCTTTCGACCGGGTGTGGCACCAGGGCCTCTTAGCAAAACTTCAAGCACTGGGAATTGCAGGCTCTACGCTATGTCTCCTCAGTGATTACCTTCATGGTAGATCTCTAAGTGTAGTCCTCAATGGAACGGAATCAGCAAGGCATCCTATTGGGGCAAGCGTTCCACAAGGAAGTGTGCTGGGTCCACTGTTATGGAATGTCTACTTCAACGACCTTCTTCATCTCATCCCAGAATCACATGCATATGCAGACGACTGTACACTGACATTCACTTATCCAAGAGAAGAAATGCCAGCTGCTCTAAGCTACATCAATCACCAGCTGAGAGCTATATCAGCTTGGGGAAATAGATGGCAAGTAACATTTGCACCTGAGAAAACGCAAATGATGATCGTCTCTAGGCACCATGATGGTAATGCTGGTGCAGTAGTAAGGATGAATGGGGGGGATGTTGGCACCTGGAGAAGAAGTTGATATCCTTGGGGTGAAATTTGACTCCAAACTAACCATGAAGAACCATGTTGTAACTCTTGCAAACAAGGCAGCCAGGAAGCTTACAGCACTTCGCCGTATCTCGCATCTGCTTGACAGTAGGGGTTGCAAGATCCTGTACGAGGCACAAGTACGCTCACACCTTGAGTATGCTCCACTTTCTTGGTTTGCCTGCCCCCCCTCTCATCTGCGACTGCTTGACAGAGTAGAGAACAGAGCAAGACGTCTCATCTCTCGCCTGGACCCATCCTGGATAGATCTGTCATTTCAGCAGAGCCTTCAACATAGGAGGGATGTGGGTGGCCTTACTGTTATGTACAAGGCCAATATTGTCAAAATACCACACTTGGATCCACTTCGAGGACAGCGTGAAACAAGCTTTTATGCCACAAGACGGGCAGAAAGCAGCAACTTCACTCTGGCTGTACCCTTCTCCAGAACATCACTCCATCTGAGATCATACATACCCAGGATGACTCGAGTATGGAACACATTCGTACAGCATAATGATGTCAACGAGATAACGTCAGTTGATCAAATGAAAATGCTGGCCCACAGATGGCTCCAACTTCATCCTGTTCCCTACTTGTATGTCTCATAACAATAAAATTGCTTTCAAATGAGCTGATGTAGGTAACAGCTCTTAGCTTGCCAATAAAGTTAGGAATCCTTAACCTGTAAATAGCTGTCAATAAAGCTAGGGATCCTTAACCTTGTCAAACCATGTGTAAAAAAAAAAAAAAAAAAAAAAAAAAAAAAACAAAAAAAAGAGAGAGAGAGAGAGAGAGAGAGAGAGAGAGAGAGAGAGAGAGAGAGAGAGAGAGAGAGAGAGAGAGAGAGAGAGAGAGAGAGAGAGAGAGAGAGAGAGAGAGAGAGAGAGAGAGAGAGAGAGAGAGATTACCATCTGGTATCAGTGTGGTTCTTCTTTAACTGACACACTGTTAACCTCCACCATCCCCTCACCATCACCCACCCTCACCATCACCCACCCTCACCATCACCCACCCTCACCATCACCCACCCACACCATCACCCACCCACACCATCACCCACCCTCACCATCACCCACCCTCACCATCACCCACCCTCACCATCATCCACCCTCACCATCACCCACCCTCACCATCACCCACCCTCACCATCACCCACCCTCACCATCACCCACCCTCACCATCACCCACCCTCACCATCACCCACCCTCACCATCACCCACCCTCACCATCATCCACCCTCACCATCACCCACCCTCACCATCATCCACCCTCACCATCACCCACCCTCACCATCACCCACCCTCACCATCACCCAACCTCACCATCACCCACCCTCACCATCATCCACCCTCACCATCACCCACCCTCACCATCATCCACCCTCACCATCACCCACCCTCACCATCACCCACCCTCACCATCACCCACCCTCACCATCACCCACCCTCACCATCACCCACCCTCACCATCACCCACCCTCACCATCATCCACCCTCACCATCACCCACCCTCACCATCACCCACCCTCACCATCACCCACCCTCACCATCATCCACCCTCACCATCACAAACCCTCACCATCATCCAAACCCTCACCATCATCCACCCTCACCATCACCCACCCTCACCATCACCCACCCTCACCATCAACCACCCTCACCATCACCCCACCCCTCACCATCACCCACCCTCACCATCACCCACCCTCACCATCACCCACCCTCACCATCACCCACCCTCACCATCACCCACCCTCACCATCATCCACCCTCACCATCACAAACCCTCATCATCATCCAAACCCTCACCATCATCCACCCTCACCATCATCCACCCTCACCATCACCCACCCTCACCATCATCCACCCTCACCATCACCCACCCTCACCATCACCCACCCTCACCATCACCCACCCTCACCAACAACCACCCTCACCATCATCCACCCTCACCATCACCCACCCTCACCATCATCCACCCTCACCATCACCAACCCCTCACCATCACCCACCCTCACCATCACCCACCCTCACCATCATCCACCTTCACCATCACCCACCCTCACCATCACCCATCCTCACCATCACCCACCCTCACCATCACCCACCCTCACCATCATCCACCCTCACCATCACCCACCCTCACCATCACCCACCCACACCAAAACCCACCCACACCATCACCCACCCTCACCATCATCCACCCTCACCATCACCCACCCTCACCATCACCCACCCTCACCATCACCCACCCTCACCATCAGCCACCCTCACCATCACCCACCCTCACCATCACCCACCCTCACCATCACCCACCCACACCATCACCCACCCTCACCCACCCTCACCATCACCACCCTCACCATCATCCACCCTCACCATCACCCACCCACACCATCACCCACCCTCACCATCACCCACCCTCACCATCAACCACCCTCACCATCACCCACCCTCACCATCATCCACCCTCACCATCACCCACCCTCACCATCACCCACCCTCACCATCACCCACCCTCACCATCACCCACCCTCACCATCACCCACCCTCACCATCACCCACCCTCACCATCACCCACAGTTAACCCTCACATCCATCCCTCACCATCACCCACCCTCACCATCACCCACCCTCACCATCACCCACCCTCACCATCACCAACCCTCACCATCACCAACCCTCACCATCATCCACCCACCCTCACCATCACCCACCCTCACCATCACCCACCCTCACCATCACCCACCCTCACCATCACCCACCCGAACCAACACCCACCCTCACCATCACTCACCCTCACCATCACCCACCCTCACCATCACCCACCCTCACCATCACCCACCCTCACCATCACCCACCCTCACCATCACCCACCCTACATTCCTGCCTCTGTCACATAGGTTTGTTACAAACATCTATGTGATATCCAAGACCCATGTTATGTGAGGGTGGATAAAGGGAGGCAGGGAGTAGGGAGGGAGAGAAGGGTAACGTGTCACTGGTGAGGGAGGAAGGCTGCTTACATTCTCACATATGTACACACAAAGGAAGCTAGCTCACATATGTACACACAAAGGAAGCTAGCTCACATACGTACACACAGAGGAAGCTAGCTCACAAATGTACACACAAAGGAAGCTAGCTCACATACGTACACACAAAGGAAGCTAGCTCACATACGTACACACAAAGGAAGCTAGCTCACATATGTACACACAAAGGAAGCTAGCTCACATACGTACACAAAAAGGAAGCTAGCTCACATATATACACACAAAGGAAGCTAGCTCACATATGTACACACAAAGGAAGCTAGCTCACACACGTACACACAAAGGAAGCTAGCTCACATACGTACACACAAAGGAAGCTAACTCACATACGTACACACAAAGGAAGCTAGCTCACATATGTACACACAAAGGAAGCTAGCTCACATACGTACACACAAAGGAAACTAGCTCACATACGTACACACAAAGGAAGCTAGCTCACATATGTACACACAAAGGAAGCTAACTCACATACGTACACACAAAGGAAGCTAGCTCACATATGTACACACAAAGGAAGCTAGCTCACATATGTACACACAAAGGAAGCTAGCTCACATATGTACACACAAAGGAAGCTAGCTCACATACGTACACACAAAGGAAGCTAGCTCACATATGTACACACAAAGGAAGCTAGCTCACATATGTACACACAAAGGAAGCTAGCTCACATATGTACACACAAAGGAAGCTAGCTCACATATGTACACACAAAGGAAGCTAGCTCACATATGTACACACAAAGGAAGCTAGCTCACATATGTACACACAAAGGAAGCTAGCTCACATATGTACACACAAAGGAAGCTAGCTCACATATGTACACACAAAGGAAGCTAGCTCACATACGTACACACAAAGGAAGCTAGCTCACATATGTACACACAAAGGAAGCTAGCTCACATACGTACACACAAAGGAAGCTAGCTCACATATGTACACACAAAGGAAGCTAGCTCACATACGTACACACAAAGGAAGCTAGCTCACATATGTACACACAAAGGAAGCTAGCTCACATATGTACACACAAAGGAAGCTAGCTCACATACGTACACACAAAGGAAGCTAGCTCACATACGTACACACAAAGGAAGCTAGCTCACATATGTACACACAAAGGAAGCTAGCTCACATATGTACACACACAGGACGCTAGCTCACATATGTACACACAAAGGAAGCTAGCTCACATACGTACACACAAAGGAAGCTAGCTCACATACGTACACACAAAGGAAGCTAGCTCACATATGTACACACAAAGGAAGCTAGCTCACATACGTACACACAAAGGAAGCTAGCTCACATACGTACACACAAAGGAAGCTAGCTCACATATGTACACACAAAGGAAGCTAGCTCACATATGTACACACAAAGGAAGCCAGCTCACATACGTACACACAAAGGAAGCTAGCTCACATGTACACACAAAGGAAGCTAGCTCACATACGTACACACAAAGGAAGCTAGCTCACATACGTACACACAAAGGAAGCTAGCTCACATATGTACACACAAAGGAAGCTAGCTCACATATGTACACACAAAGGAAGCTAGCTCACATATGTACACACAAAGGAAGCTAGCTCACATATGTACACACAAAGGAAGCTAGCTCACATATGTACACACAAAGGAAGCTAGCTCACATATGTACACACAAAGGAAGCTAGCTCACATACGTACACACAAAGGAAGCTAGCTCACATATGTACACACAAAGGAAGCTCACATACGTACACACAAAGGAAGCTAGCTCACATATGTACACACAAAGGAAGCTAGCTCACATACGTACACACAAAGGAAGCTAGCTCACATACGTACACACAAAGGAAGCTAGCTCACATACGTACACACAAAGGAAGCTAGCTCACATATGTACACACAAAGGAAGCTAGCTCACATACGTACACACAAAGGAAGCTAGCTCACATACGTACACACAAAGGAAGCTAGCTCACATACGTACACACAAAGGAAGCTAGCTCACATATGTACACACAAAGGAAGCTAGCTCACATATGTACACACAAAAGAAGCTAGCTCACTTATGTACACACAAAGGAAGCTAGCTCACATACGTACACACAAAGGAAGCTAGCTCACATATGTACACACAAAGGAAGCTAGCTCACTTATGTACACACAAAGGAAGCTAGTTCACATATGTACACACAAAGGAAGCTAGCTCACATACGTACACACAAAGGAAGCTAGCTCACATATGTACACACAAAGGAAGCTAGCTCACATATGTACACACAAAGGAAGCTAGCTCACATATGTACACACAAAGGAAGCTAGCTCACATATGTACACACAAAGGAAGCCAGCTCACATACGTACACACAAAGGAAGCTAGCTCACATATGTACACACAAAGGAAGCTAGCTCACATATGTACACACAAAGGAAGCTAGCTCACATATGTACACACAAAGGAAGCTAGCTCACATACGTACACACAAAGGAAGCTAGCTCACATATGTACACACAAAGGAAGCTAGCTCACATACGTACACACAAAGGAAGCTAGCTCACATACGTACACACAAAGGAAGCTAGCTCACATATGTACACACAAAGGAAGCTAGCTCACATACGTACACACAAAGGAAGCTAGCTCACATATGTACACACAAAGGAAGCTAGCTCACATATGTACACACAAAGGAAGCTAGCTCACATATGTACACACAAAGGAAGCTAGCTCACATACGTACACACAAAGGAAGCTAGCTCACATACGTACACACAAAGGAAGCTAGCTCACATATGTACACACAAAGGAAGCTAGCTCACATACGTACACACAAAGGAAGCTAGCTCACATATGTACACACAAAGGAAGCTAGCTCACATACGTACACACAAAGGAAGCTAGCTCACATATGTACACACAAAGGAAGCTAGCTCACATACGTACACACAAAGGAAGCTAGCTCACATATGTACACACAAAGGAAGCTAGCTCACATACGTACACACAAAGGAAGCTAGCTCACATACGTACACACAAAGGAAGCTAGCTCACATACGTACACACAAAGGAAGCTAGCTCACATACGTACACACAAAGGAAGCTAGCTCACATATGTACACACAAAGGAAGCTAGCTCACATACGTACACACAAAGGAAGCTAGCTCACATATGTACACACAAAGGAAGCTAGCTCACATACGTACACACAAAGGAAGCTAGCTCACATACGTACACACAAAGGAAGCTAGCTCACATATGTACACACAAAGGAAGCTAGCTCACATACGTACACACAAAGGAAGCTAGCTCACATACGTACACACAAAGGAAGCTAGCTCACATACGTACACACAAAGGAAGCTAGCTCACATACGTACACACAAAGGAAGCTAGCTCACATACGTACACACAAAGGAAGCTAGGTCACATATGTACACACAAAGGAAGCTAGCTCACATACGTACACACAAAGGAAGCTAGCTCACATACGTACACACAAAGGAAGCTAGCTCACATATGTACACACAAAGGAAGCTAGCTCACATACGTACACACAAAGGAAGCTAGCTCACATACGTACACACAAAGGAAGCTAGCTCACATATGTACACACAAAGGAAGCTAGCTCACATATGTACACACAAAGGAAGCTAGCTCACTTATGACAGGATTCTGTGGTAGATTATTGCAACATTGCTTCTCTCTCTCTCTCTAAGTCACACATTATAACATTTATGAACATGACAGTGTTGTTCATGAACATGACAGTGTTGTTCATGAACATGACAGTGTTGTTCATGAACTTGACAGTGTTGTTCATGAACATGACAGTGTTGTTCATGGTCATGACAGTGTTGTTCATGAACATGACAGTGTTGTTCATGAACATGACAGTGTTGTTCATGAACATGACAGTGTTGTTCATGAACATGACAGTGTTGTTCATGAACATGACAGTGTTGTTCATGAACATGGCAGTGTTGTTCATGAATATGACAGTGTTGTTCATGAACATGACAGTGTTGTTCATGAACATGACAGTGTTGTTCATGAACGTGACAGTGTTGTTCATGAACATGACGGTGTTGTTCATGAACATGACAGTGTTGTTCATGAAGTATTTATGTTATGTAACTATGAAATGTTATGTTTATGTAACTTAATGAATCTTTGTTTGTAACTTAATAATCTTGTGTTCATTGTTTGAATGAAGTATTTGTATGTAGTAACTGTAATGAAGTTTGTAGTTATGTAACTGATAAGTTTGTATTTCGTACTGTAATAAGTCTTGTGTTGTGTGACTGTAATGAAGTGTTTGTTTGTAGACTGTGATGAGTTTTGTATTTGTCTTGATAAGTGTTGTGTTCGTGACTTGATGATTTGTGTTGCATACTATGATAATTTTGTTTGCTGAAACTTTGAAGTGTTTGTTGTGTAACTTGATAAGGTGTTTGTTTTGACTTGATAGTGTTTGTTGTGACTGTGATAGTGTTGTATTTGTGTGACTATGATATGTTGTGTTATGGCTATGATGATCTTGTGTTGTGTGCTGGAATGAGTCTTGTGTTATGTAACTATAATATTTGTTTTGTAACTGTATAAAATGTTATTTATGTAATGTATATGATCTTATGTTTATGTACTTTAATCTTTTTTTGTACTATGATGATGTGTATTGTATAACTATGATAATCTTGTATTTTGTTAACTTATAATAAGTTTTATTACGTGACTCCATGAAATCTTGTGTTATGTAACTAGTATGAAGTATTGTGTTCTTTTATACGTAGATCTTTGTTTGTAACTTGATAGTGTTGATTTCGTAACTTATATGTTGTTTACGAACTGTATAAAGTCTTGTTTTTCGTAACTTAGTAAGTATTGTTTGATTTATGATAAATGTTATGTTAGTAACTGAAATAAAGTTTTATTGCTAACTATATAAGTATTTATTTGCATACTTAATAAATTTATGTTATAACTTAATAAAATGTTTATTACGTAACTTATAATATTTGTTCGTAACTTAATGAAATTTATTTATGCTATAATAAAGTTTTTCATAACTATGTTTAAATGTTATTTATGACTGTAAGATTTATTTATGAACTTATAAGTTTTATTTGTAACTAAAATGAAGTTTGTTTTGTAACTTGATAAATCTTATGTTCGTAACTATTAAAGTTTATTTTGCTACTATGATAAGTATTTATTTGTAACTATAATAGTTTATTTGTATTTATATATTATTTCGTAACTTAAATCTTATTTCATACTTATAAGGTTTTCGTACTAAATGAAGTTTATTTTGTAACTTATATGTATTTATTGTAACTTAATGAAATGTTTGTTCTACTGTATAATTTTTGTGCTGACTATGATTTTGTTCTTAACTTGATAAGATTTATGTTTGTAACTTGTATGTTGTTTTACGTAACTTATATGTTTGTTGTGTAACTATGATAGTTTGTTTGTTGACTATATGAAGTTTGTTTATGTGATTTGTTTGAGTGTTTGTTGTGTACTGGAAAAAGTTTGTTTCGTAACTGTAAAAATCTTGTGTTGCGTGACTATGATAGGTTGATGTTGCGTACTGTAATTAGATTTATTTGTTGTTGTTATAGTTTATATTTGTATGTATGTGTATTATTTGTTTGTTGTTGTTATAATGTTTGTATTTGTGTTTTGTGTTATTAGTGTTGTGTTGTGTGTATTGTGTATTTATGTTGTTGTATTATTAGTTTTGTGTTTTTGTGTGTTATAGTTTTATTTCTATGTGTGTGATGAGTCCTGTGTTGTGTGTGTGTTATTAGTGTTGTGTTGTGGTGTGTGATGTCACTGCCTATCAGTCTGTTACAGCACTGTCAGTCTTTACACCAGCACTGTCAGTCTTTACCAGCACTGTCAGCCCTTTACCAGCATGTATCTGTCAACGCTGTGTTTACACAGCACTGTCATCTGTTACACCAGCACTGTCATCTGTCCCCGCACTGTCGTCTGTTACACCGCCTGTCAATCTGCCCACCGGCTGTAATCTGTCACCGCACTGTCGTCTGTCACACCAGCCTGTCAGTCTTTTACACAGCCTGTCAATCTGTCACCAGCACCTGTCAGTCTGTCCCCACACTGTCAGTCTGTTACCAGCATTGTCAATCTATTACCGCGCATCTGTCACCCCAGCACTGTCGTCTGTCACCAGCATGTCAGTTGTTACCAGCACTGTCGTCTTTACCAGCACTGTCAATCTGTCCCCGTGTCGTCTGTTACACCAGCACTGTCAGTCTGTTACCAGCACTGTCAATCTGTCACGGCACTGTCGTCTGTACCAGCACTGTCAGTCTTTACCGGGCTGTAAATCTGTTACACAGCACTGTCAATCTGTCACCGCACTGCAGTCTTCACACCAGCCTTCGTCTGTTACACAGCACTGTCAATCTGTCACCAGCACTGTCGTCTGTTACCAGCATGTCAATCTATTACCGCATTTGTTCTTTACACCAGCACTGTCAGTCTGTCCCCTGTACTGTCAATCTGTTACAAGCATGTCAATCTGTCACACCAGCACTGTCAATCTTTACCCCAGCACTGTCAGTCTTCCACCAGCATTTTGTCAGTCTGTTACCAGCACTGTCAGTCTGTCACACCACACTGTATCTTTACCAGCACTGTCAGTCTCACCCACTGTAGTCTGTACCCGCACTGTCGTCTATCACCCAAACACTGTCAGCCCTGTTACACCAGCACTGCCATCTATCCCCCAACTGTCAGTCTGTACCAGCACTGTCAGTCTGATGCCCCAAACACTGTCAGTCTATCACACCAGCACTGTCAGTCTTTGCACAGCACTGTCAGTCTGTTACACCAGCACTTCAGTCTTCACAGCACTGTCAGTCTGTCTCCACACTCTCAGTCTATCACACCAGCACTGTCAGTCTGATACACCAGCACTGTCAGTTTGTTGCACCAGCACTGTTAGTCTGATACACCAGCACTGTCAGTCTGTTACACCAGCACTGTCAGTCTGTCACACCAGCACTCTCAGTCTATCACACCAGCACTGTCAGTCTGTCACACCAGCACTGTCAGTCTGTACCCCAAACACTGTCAGTCTGTCCCCGCACTGTCAACCCCCGGCCCCAAACCCCAAAACTACTGATAGCCTGGACACAGAGAGTTGAGACAGACCGTAATCAGTTCTTCTGGGCTGTGGGACTGACCTCATACAGTCGTTGATGGACTGATTACTACACCTGTTGCCTTTGTCTTGACTGAAGGGCCGACTGTGTTGGCGAAAAGTTTGACCAATAGAACATGTGTTAGTGTAGTATTTTACGGGTGATGGGGTGACTGGTACTAATAATGGACCTTGTTGACTGTGCGGCGCCAGACATACCTGACCCCGGGGCCAGGAACACTCTCAACTTTGGTTATGCCCAAGGGCCCGACCGAAACGTTCCCTTGAGCGTTTCTCTCACCTATGTGCTGGTTATTTGTGAATTGCTCTTCACGACAACACTGGTAGTGATGGTGGTAGTGGTGGTAGTAGTGGTAGTGGTGATGGTGGTGGTAGTGGTGGTAGTAGTGGTAGTGGTGGTAGTAGTGATGGTGGTGGTAGTGGTGGTAGTAGTGGTGGTGGTGGTAGTGGTGATGGTAGTGGTAGTGGTGGTAGTAGTGATGGTGGTGGTAGTTGTGGTAGTAGTGGTGGTGGTGGTAGTGGTGGTGTGTGGTGAGGGTTGTGGGGGTGGTGGTGGTGGTGATGTGGTGGTGGTGGTGGTGGTGGTGGTGAGTGGTGGTGGGGTGATGGTGGTGGTGAGTGGTTGGTAGTGGTGGTGGTGGTGGTAGTGGTGATGGTGGTGGGGGTGGTGTGGTGATGGTGGTGTGAGTGGGTTGTGGTAGTAGTGGTGGTGGTGGTGGGGGTGGTAGTGGTGGTGGTGGGTGGTGGTGGTGGGGGTGGTAGGGGGTGGTGGGGGTGGTAGTTGGGGGTAGTGGTGGTAGTGGTGGGGAGTGGTGGTAGTGGTGGTAGTGGTGGGTAGGTGTGGGTAGTGGGGGTGGTAGTGGTGGTGGGGGTGTTGGTGGTGGTGAGTGGTGTTAGTGGTGTTATCCGTGGTTGGTGGTGGTGTGGTGGGGTAGTGGGGGTTAGTTGTGGTGGTGTGTGGTGGGGGTGGTGGTAGTGGTGGTAGTTGTGGTAGTGGTGGTAGTGGTGGTAGTGGTGGTAGTGGTGGTAGTGTAGGTAGTAGTGGTAGTGGTGGTAGTGGTGGTAGTGGTGTTAGTGCTGGTAGTGGTGTTAGTGGTGTTATCCGTGGTTAGGTAGTGGTGGTAGTGGTGGTAGTGGTGGTAGTGTAGGTAGTGGTGGTAGTGGTGGTAGTGGTGGTAGTGTAGGTAATGGTGGTAGTGGTGGTAGTGGTGTTATCCGTGGTGCTACACCGTGTGTGGTGGTTAAAGCTGAGCTTCCTCTCTCACCTTATTCTCTCCTTTCCTCTTCTTCTACTCCCCTTCCTACTCCCCTTCCTTCCTCTTCTTACTCCTCTTCCTATTCTTCTTTACTCCTCTTCCACTCTCTCTTACTCCTCTTCCTATTCTTCTTGCTCCTCCTCTTCCACCCCTTTTTTATCCCCCCCTTTTCCCTTTTTTGCCCTTTTTCCCCTCCTCTTTTTTTCTAATTTTTTTTAATCTTTCTTCTCTTTCGTTCTCGTGGCGTGGTGGTGATTATGGTGCTTTGTTTTTGGGGTTGCTGTTGTGGTTGGGGGCTTTTTGGGGTTGTGGTTGCTGTGCTTTTTGGTTGTTTTTGGGGCTGTTGTGGTTTGTTTTTGCTTTATTGTTTGTTTTGGGGTTTTTTGCTTTATTGGGGTTTTTTGATTGCTTTGGGGTTTTTTGTTTTGTATTTTTTGTTTTTTCTTTTTTTTTTTCTTTGTTGCTTTTGCTTTGTTTTTGATTCTTTTGGGTTTGGGGTTTTTTTCTTGAATTCTTTTATGGTTTGCTTTGATTCTGTTTTGGTTTATTCTTTTGGTTTTTTCTTTTTTGATTTTTTTGCTTTGTTTTGTAATTCTTTTGTGTTTTTTGCACTTTGTTTTTTTTTTATGTTTTTTATAAATTTTTTTATTCTTTTGGTTTTGGTTTGTTGTAGTTTTTAAATTTGTGTTGTAATTGCTTTTGTGTTGTATTTTTGTGATTGCTATTGTAATTTTAATTGCTTTGTAATTTGAAATTTTTATGTGGTTTTTTTAATTGTTTTTTATTGAATTTATTTGTGTATTTATTGTAGTTTTTTTTCTGTTTATTTATTTATTTATTTTATATTTGAATTTGGGATTGCTATTTATTTTGTAATTCTTTTGTGTAATTATTTTTTTGTATTGCAATTTGTGTTTAAAATTTTACTTTGAATTTTAAAATTACTGTGTAATTGAATTCTATTTGAATTTAATTACTTTTTGGAATTTATAACTATTGAATTTGAATTCTATTTTTAAATTTGTTTATATTCATTTAATTGTATTTATTTAGGGTCTATTGCTTTTTAAATTTGTTTTTTTAATTTATTTATCAGTTTTCTTTTTAGTTGTATTTTTTTTTTTTATTTCTGTTTTTGATTTGCTTTTGTGGTTAATTCTTTGGGGTTGTGTTGTTTGTGTTTTTGGTGTTGTTTTATTATGATTTATTTGTGTTTTTATTTGTTTTTGTTTGCTTTTGTTGTTTTGATTTTTTTGTTGTGTGTTCTTTTTGTAGTTGGGTGCTTTTTGGGGTTTGTTGATTCTTGGTTGGGGTTGCATTTTTGTGGGGGTTTGTTGCTGTTGTGTTTTTGGTTTTGTGTTTGGTTGTTTTGCTGTTGGGTTGTGTTATGTTTGGGTTTGTTTGCTTTGGGTTGAAATTTTCTGTGGTTGTCCATATATATATATATATATATATATATATATATATATATATATATATATATATATATATATATATATATATATATATTTATATATATGGACATTTAACGTTATAATTTACTTATAAGCTTTTAAGAAGCCTCTGAGCACTAGTTTCAGAAGTGGCTTCATTCGCTCAGAAGGTTTCACAAGACCATTCACCTCTGACTAACACAGCACCTGACTCGTTTCTCCTTCCTCCCTCAGCGGTAGATGAGCTTCTCTTGTGTCTCCCTTCCCAGCTCATCTCTTCACCAGTGTAAAGGGGATGCATGTCCTAGTTCCTCACCTCAGTACCCGATAATAAGCTTAGGTATCACACAAGTTCCCGGTGTTACTGGGGGTGGGTGGGGTACCTAGTGTTACTGGGGTAGGTGGGGTACCTAGTGTTACTGGGATGGGTGGGTGGGGTCCCTGGTGTTACTGGGGATGGGTGGGTGGGGTACCTAGTGTTACGGGGGATGGGTGGGTGGGGGTCCTAGTGTTACTGGGGATGGGTGGGTAGGGGTACCTAGTGTTACTGGGGATGGGTGGGTGGGGTACCTAGTGTTTCTGGGGATGGGTGGGTGGGGTACCTAGTGTTACTGGGAATGGGTGGGTGGGGGTACCTAGTGTTACTGGGGATGGGTGGGTGGGGTCCTGTGTTTCTGGGGATGGGTGGGTAGGGGTACCTAGTGTTCTGGGAATGGGTGGGTAGGGGGTACCTGGTGTTACTGGGAATGGGTGGGTGGAGTCCTAGTGTTACTGGGAATGGGTGGGTGGGGTACCTAGTGTTACTGGGGATGGGTGGGTGGGGTACCTAGTGTTGACTGGGGATGGGTGGGTAGGGGTACCTAGTGTTCTGGGGATGGGTGGGTAGGGATACCTAGTGTTACTGGGGATGGGTGGGTAGAGGGTACCTAGTGTTTACTGGGGATGGGTGGGTAGGGGTACCTAGTGTTGACTGGGGATGGGTGGGTAGGGGTACCTAGTGTTACTGGGGATGGGTGGGTGAGGGTACCTAGTGTTACTGGGGATGGGTGGGTGGGGGTACCTGAGTGTTACTGGGATGGGTGGGTAGAGGTACCTAGTGTTACTGGGGATGGGTGGGTAGGGTACCTAGTGTTACTGGGAATGGGTGGGTGGGGTACCTGAGTGTTACTGGGAATGGGTGGTAGGGGTACCTGAGTGTTACTGGGGATGGGTGGGTGGGGTACCTAGTGTTACTGGGGATGGGTGGGTGAGGGTACCTAGTGTTACTGGGAATGGGTGGGTAGGGGTACCTGTGTTACTGGGAATGGGTGGGTAGGGGTACCTAGTGTTACTGGGATGGGTGGGTAGGGGGTACCTAGTGTTACTGGGGATGGGTGGGTAGGGGGTACCTAGTGTTACTGGGGATCGGTGGGTAGGGGGTACCTAGTGTTACTGGGGATGGGTGGGTGGGGTACCTAGTGTTACTGGGGATGGGTGGGTGAGTACCTAGTGTTACTGGATGGGTGGGTAGGGGTACCTAGTGTTACTGGGAATGGGTGGGTAGGGGGTACCTAGTGTTACTGGGGTGGGTACGAGGAGGGGGCAGTGTAAAGACACGGTACTTACCTGCATACCTTCCTCAGCACTGAGCTCAAGCTCCGGGGCTCTCCCTTGTGAGCTTAAAGATCTCACTAGGGAGGAGGGGGGTGGAGCCTGGAGACATTCATCACGTCCTTCCCCCCTCTCCCTCCCTCTCCCCCCCTCTCCCCTCAACCCCCCCCCACCAACTCCTCCACTCGTCTCCAAGCAAGGACGTGACAGCTCCATATAATGAATTTGTTCAGTGCTCTCTCTCTCTCTCTCTCTCTCTCTCTCTCTCTCTCTCTCTCTCTCTCTCTCTCTCTCTCTCTCTCTCTCTCTCTCTCTCTCTCTCTCTCTCTCTCTCTCTCTCTCTCTCAGTGAATAAGGTTATTGTCTTTTATGTTCGATAATCACTGAAATAGAGAGAAGAAGAGAGATCTAACTAGACCAGGAGCTGGGACTCGACCTCCACTAAAACATCAGCGGAGGAACACAGTGACACTCTCACAAAACTCTGCATTAATTTAACTAAAACACTGATTTACATAACGTGTGTGTGGGGGGGTTCCCTGGAATGTAATAATAAGAGTAATAAGAGTAATAATTATAATAATAATAATAATAATAATAATAATAATAATAATAATAATAATAATAATAATAATAATAATAATAATAATAATAAGATTTGTTGCTGCAGCTGTGTACAGAAAGTTGTGATTGCAACACTGTTGCATGGGTGTGAAGCATGGGTTGTTAACGTTGCAGCGAGGAGGAGACTGGAGACAGTGGAGATGACGTGTCTGAGGGCAATGCAGAGGATTTCCGGCTTAGAAATTAGGAGGTGCGGGGTTACTAAAAGTTTTATCCAGAGGGTTGAGAAGGGGTTATTGACGGGGTTTAGACATTTAGAAAGGATGGTAACATTTGTGAAGGGATTCAGGGAAACCTGTTAGCTGGACTCGAGTCCTGGGAAGTGCAGTGCCTGTAATTTAAAGTTGGGGTTTTGGGAAATTTCTAAACTTGTATTTGAGCCTCTGGCAGAACAGTGAGGAAGTGTGAATGATGGTGAGTGTTTCTTTTCAGGTCACTCTGACCCAAACACACACACACACACCCCCGATTAGTGGAGGGGAAACCCATCCAGTTTTAAAAACGGGGTTTGATAAAGCTCATGGGGCCGGGGAGAGGGGGGCCTAGTGAACCGGTAAAGAGGCGGGGCCAAAACTAGGACTGGGCCCCTGCAAACAAAAAAGGTAAAGTAAAAAAGGGTAAAGTACACACACACACACACACACACACACACAAAAAAAAGTTGGGGGGTTTACGGGAAGTTGAATGCGGGTGGGGAACCCCATTCATGGGCAGGTGTGGAAGTGTGTGTGAAAGGGGGAAGGTGTGTGTGAGGAAGTGTGGAAAATTTTTGTGAGGGGAAGTGTGGGGGGGAGGAAGTGGGGAAAGTGTGTGAGGGGGGTGGGGAAAATTGTTTTGGGGAGGTGGGAGTGTGTTGAGGAGGTGTGGAGTGTGTGTGGGGGAGGTGGGGAAAGGTGTGTGGGAAGTGGGGGAGAGTGTGTGTGGGGGAAGGTGGAGGGTGTGTGTGGGGGAGGTGTGGGGGTGTTTTTGGGGGGAGGTGGGAGTGTGTGTGAGGAGGTGTGGGGGGGTGTGTGTGGGGGAAGTGTGGAAGTGTGTGTGGGAGGGGTGTGGAGGTGGGGGGAGGTGTGGGGGTGTGTGGGGGGGGGTGGGGAAAGTGTGTGGAGAGGTGGGAGTGTGTGGGGGGGGTGGGGAAAGTGTGTGGGGGAGGTGTGGAGGTGTGGGGGAGGTGTGGAGAGTGTGGAGAGAGAGGGTGGAGTGTGTGAGGAGGTGTGGAGAGGTGTGTGGGGAGGTGTGGAGGTGGGGGGGAGGTGTGGAAGTGTGGGGAGGGTGTGGAGAGTGTGTGGGGGGGAGGTGTAAAAGGTGTGTGGGGGAGGGTGTGGAAGTGGCGAGGGGTGTGGGGGTGTGTGGGGGAGGGGTTGGGGGAGTGTGTGTCGGGGGGGTGTGGGGGTGTGTGTGGGGAAGTGTGGGTGTGTGTGAGGGAGGTGTGGGGGTGTGTTAGAGGGGTGGGGAAAGTGTGTGGGGGAGGTGGGGAAAGTGTGTGTGAGGAGGTGTGAGGTGTGGGGGGGTGTGGGGGTGTGTGGGGGGAAAATTGTGGGGGGGTTTGTGAGGAGGTGTGGAGAGTGTGTGGGAGGGGGGTGTGGAAGTGTGTGTGTGGAAATTGGGGAAAGTGTGTGGGGGGAGGGTGGAGTGTGTGTGAAAGTGTGGAGGTGTGTGTGGGGGGGGTGTGGGGGTGTGTGTGGGGGATTTTTGTGGAGTGTGTGTGAGAGGTTGGGGGGTGTGTGGAGGGGAGTGTGGGTGGGAGGTGTGGAGGTGTTTGGGGGTGTGGGGGTGTGTGTAAAGGGAGGTGTGGAGGGTGTGTGGGGCGGGTGGGGAAAGTGTGTGGGGGAGGTGGGGAGGTGTGTGGGGGGGTGTGGAGGGTGTGTGGAGGCAAGTGGGGTGTGTGGGGGGGAGGTGTGGGGTGTGTGGGGGAGGTGTGGAGGTGTGGGGAGGGAGGGGTGGAGAGTGTGGGAGAGGGGGGGAGGTGTGTGGGGAAGTGGGGAAAGGTGTGTGAGGGGGGGGGGGTGTGTGGGGAAGTGTGGAAGTGTTTTGGCCCGGGGAGGTGTGGGGTGTGTGAAGTGTGGGGGTGTGTGTGAGGGGGTGGGGAAAGTGGGTGTGGGGGGGGTGTGGAAAAGTGTGGGGCCGGGGGTGTGGAGTGTGTGGGGAGGTGTGGGTGTGGCAGGGGAGGTGTGGGGTGTGGGGGGGAAAAGTGTGGGGGGTGTGTGGGGGGAGGTGTGAAAAGTGTGGGGAGGTGTGGAGGTGTGTGGGGGGAAGTGTGGGGGGTTTTAGTTGGGGGAAGTGTGGAGGGTGTGTGGGGGGGTGGGAAAAGTGTGTGGGGGGAAGTGTGGAGGTGTGTGGGGAGGTGGGGAAAGGTGTGTGAGGGGGGTGTGGAGGGTGTGTGAGGAAGTGGGGAGTGTGTGTGGGGGAAGGGGGAAAGTGTGTGTGGGGGAGGTGTGGAGTGTGTGGGGGAAGTGGGGAGGTGGGGGAGGTGTGGGTGTGTGTAAAGGGAAGTGTGGAGTGTGTGGGGAGGTGGGGGAAGTGTGGGAGGGGGGTGTGGAGAGTGTTTTGGAGAAGTGTGGAGTGTGTGGGGGTTGTGTAGAGTGTGTGTGGGGGGAGGTGTGGAAGTGTGGGGGGGGGTGGGGAAAGTGTGTGGGGAAGTGGGGGAGTGTGTGTGGGGGAGGTGTGGAAGTGTGTGTGAGAGAGGTGTGGGGTGTGTGGGGGAGGTGTGGGGGTGTGTGTGAGGGGGTGGAGGTGTGTGAGGGGTGTGGAGGTGGGGGGGGGGGGAGGTGTAGGGGTGTGTGTGGGGAAGTGTGGGTGTGTGTGAGGGGTGTGGAGTGTGTGTGAGGGGGGTGTGGATAGTGGGGGGAAAGGGTGGAAGTGTGGAGAGGTGTGGGGGTGTGTGTGAGGGGGAAGGTGGGGAAAGGTGTGTGAGGAGGTTTTGGGGGTTTTGTGGGAGAGGTGTGGGGGAAGGGTGGGGGGAGGTGGGGAAAGTGTGTGTGGGGGGTTTTGGAGAGTGTGGGGAGGAGGTGTGGGGGTGTGTGGGGGAGGTGGGGAAGTGTGTGTGAGAGGGGGGGAAAGTGTGTGGGGGAGGTGGGAAGTGTGTGTGAGGAGGTGTGGGGGTGTGTGGGGAGGGGGGTGTTGGGAGTGTGTGGGGGAGGTGGGAGTGTGTGTGGGGGAGGTGTGGAGAGTGGGTGGGGAGGTGTGGGGTGTGTGGGGGAGGTGTGGGGGTGTGTGTGTGAGGAGGTGTGGAGGTGTGTGTGGGGGAAGTGTGGAGGTGTGTGGGGGGTGTGGGGGGTGTGGGGGGGGTGGAGTGTGTGGGGGAGGTGGGGGGGGGTGTGTGTGGGGAGGTGTGGAAAAAGTGTGTGTGGGGGGAGGTGTAAGGTGTGTGGAGGGGGGTGTGGATGGTGTGTGTGAGAGGTGTGGGGGTGTGGGGGGTGTGGAGGTGTGTGTGAGAGGGGGGGAGGTGGGGAGGTGTGGAGGTGTGTTGGGGAGGTGTAAGGGGTTGTGGAGAGGTGGGGAAAGGGGTGGGGGAGGGTGGAGAGTGTGTGAGGGAGGTGTGGAGAGTGTGTGAGGGGGGGTGGGAGGTGTGGGGGAGGAGGGGGGGGAGTGTGTAAAAGGGAGGGGGAAAGTGTGTGTGAGGGAGGTGTGGGGGTGTGTGTGGGGGAAGTGTGGGGTGTGTGAGAGGGTGTGGAGAGTGTGTGTGAGGAAGTGGGGGGTGTGTGTGAGAGGGTGTGGAGTGTGTGTGGGGGGAGGTGGGAGGTGTGTGAGGGGTGTGGAGGTGTGTGTGAGGGGTTGGGGTGTGTGAGGGGGGGTGTGGGGGTGTGTGGGGAGGTGGGAGTGTGTGTGAGGGAAGTGTGGAGAGTGTGTGTGAGGGGTTTTGGAGAGTGTGTGTGGGGAAGTGGGGGGTGTGTGAGAGAAGGGGGAGAGTGTGTGTGGGGAGGTGTGGGGGTGTGTGAGGGAGGTGTGGGGGTGTGTGTGGGGGAGGTGTGGGGGTGTGTGTGAGGGGTGTGGGGTGTGGGGGGAGGTGTGGGGGGTGTGTGTGAGGGGGTGTGGAAGTGTGTGGGGGGGAAGTGTGGAGGTGGGGAGGTGGGAGGTGGGGGGGGTGTGGAGGTGTGTGGGGAGGTGTGGAGGTGTGGGGGATTTGTGGAGAGTGTGTGTGGGGGGGTGGAGGTGTGTGGGGGGAGGTGTGGGGGTGTGGGGAGGAGGTGGGAGTGTGTGGGGGGGTGTGGAGGTGGGGAGGAAGTGGGAGAGTGTGTGGGAGGTGGGGAGTGGGGAGGAGGTGTGGGGTGTGTGGGGAGGTGTGGAGGTGTGTGAGGGGTGGGGGAGGTGTGTGGGGGGGGTGGGGGAGTGTGTGGGGGGTGTGGGGGTGTGTGTGGGGAGGTGTGGAGTGTGTGGGGGGGTGTGGAGGGTGGGGGGGAGGTGTGGAGAGTGTGTGTGGGGGAGGTGTGGAGAGTGTGGGGGGTGTGGGGGTGTGTGGGGAGGTGGGGGAAGTGTGTGTGAGGAGGTGTGGAGAGTGTGGGGAGGTGGGGAAGGTGTGGGGGGAAAGGTGTGGGGGTGTGTGGGGAGGTGTGGGGTGTGTGGGGGGAGGTGGGAGTGTGTGTGGGGGGGGTGTGGAGGTGTGTGGGAGGGTGTGGAGTGTGTGGGGGAGGTGTGGAGAGTGTGTGGGGAGGTGTGGGTGTGTGTGAGGGGGTGTGGAAGTGTGTGTGAGGGGTGTGGAGTGTGTGTGGGGGAGGTGTGGGGGTGTGTGTGGGGGTGTGGAGTGTGGGGGGGGGTGGGGAAAGTGTGGGAGTGGGAGTGGGGGCGGGGGAGGTGTGGGGGTGTGTGGGGAGGTGTGGGGGTGTGTGTGAGGGGTGTGGAGAGTGTGTGGGGGGGGTGGGAGGTGTGTGAGGGGAGGTGTGGAGGGGGGTGTGGGGGGAGGTGTGGGGGTGTGTGAGGGGGTGTGGAAGTGGGGGGAGGTGTGGAAAATTGTGTGTGGGGGAGGTGTGGAGTGTGTGGGGGGGAGGTGTGGAAAAGTGGGGAGGGGGGTGTGGAGTGTGTGTGGGGGAGGTGGGGAAAGGTGTGTGTGGGGGAGGTGTGGAGTGTGTGAGGAGGTGTGGAAGTGTGTGTGAGGGGTGTGGAGGTGTGGGGGGGGAGGTGTGGGGGAGGGGGGTGTGTGAGGGGTTGGGGAAAGTGTGTGTGAGGAAGTGTGGGGGTGTGGGGGGGAAGGGGGAAAATTGTGTGAGGGAGGTGTGGGGGTGTGTCCCGGGGAGGTGGAGGTGTGGGGGAGGTGTGGAGAGTGTGTGTGGGGGAGGTGTGGAGAGTGTGTGTGAGGAGGTGTGGAGAGTGTGTGTGAGGGAGGTGTGGAGAGTGTGTGTGGGGGAGGTGTGGAGAGTGTGTGTGGGGGAGGTGTGGAGAGTGTGTGGGGGAGGTGTGGAGGTGTGGGGAGGGGGGAAAAAATTGTGTGAGGGGGGTGTGGAGGGAGTGTGGGGGGAGGTGTGGGGGAGTGTGTGGGAGGGTGTGGAGTGTGTGGGAGGAGGTGGGGAGTGTGTGGGGAGGTGGGGAAAGGTGGGGGAGGTGTGGAGGTGTGGGGGGGGTGTGGGGGTGGTGGGGGGGAATTGTGGAGTGTGTGTGGGGGAGGTGTGGGGGTGTGTGTGGGGGAGGTGGGGAAAGGTGGGTGGGGGGGAGGTGTGGAGGTGTGTGGGGGGGGTGTGGAGGTGTGTGAGGAGGTGTGGAGAGTGTGTGGGGAGGTGTGGAGGTGTGTGGGGAAGTGGGAGTGTGGGGGGGGGGAGGTGTGGGGGTGTGGGGGGGAGGGTGTGGGGGTGTGTGTGAGGGGGGGTGTGGAGTGTGGGGAGGAGGTGTGGAGGTGTGTGAGGGGGGTTGGAGGTGTGTGTGGGGAGGTGTGGGGGTTTTTTGTGTGGGGGAGGTGTGGAGAGTGTGTGTGGGGGAGGTGTGGAGAGTGTGTGTGGGGGAGGTGTGGAGAGTGTGTGTGAGGGAGGTGTGGAGAGTGTGTGTGGGGGAATTGGGGGTGGGGGGGGAGGTGTGGAGAGTGTGTGAGGGAGGTGGGGGTGTGTGGGAGGTGTGGAGGGTGGGAGGGGGGGGTGGGGAAAGGTGTGGGAGGAGGGGTGGGGGTGTGTGTGGGGAGGTTGGGGGTGTGTGTGGGGAGGTGTGGAGGGGGCCGGGGGGAGGTGTGGAGGGTGGGGAGGTGTGGGGGTGGGGCCGGGGAGGTGTGGAGGTGTGGGGGAGGTGGGGAAGTGTGTGGGGGGGGTGTGGGGGGAGTGTGGGGGGGGGGTGTGGAGGTGGGGGGGAGGTGTGGAGGTGTGGGGGGAGGTGTGGAGGGGGGGGGGTGTGGGGGAGGGGTGTGTGGGGGAGGTGTGGAGGTGTTGGGGGGAGGGTGGAGAGTGTGTGGGGGGTGTGGAGGTGTGTGAGGAGGTGGGGAGGTGTGTTGGGGAGGTGTGGAGTGTGTGAGGGGGTGGGGAAAGTGGGGAGGAGGTGGGGAAAGGGTGTGTGAGGGGGGTGTGGGGGTGTGGGGAGGGTGGGGGTGTGTGGGGGAGGTGGGGGTGTGAGGGGGTGTGGGGGGTGTGTTGAGGGGGTGTGGGGGTGGGGAGGAGGTGGGGGTTGTGTGAGGGGTGTGGAGGTGGGGAGGAGGTGGGGGGAGTGTGTTGGGAGGTGTGGAATTGTGGAAGGGGAGGTGGGGAAAGTGGGGAGGGGGTGTGGGGGTGTGGGGGGTGTGGAGGGTGTGGGGGGAGGTGTGGAGAGTGTGTGAGGGGGGGGAAAGTGTGAGGGGTGGGGAAAGTGTGTGGGGGTGGGGATTTGGTGAGGGGGGGTGTGGAGTGTGGGGGGTGTGGAGTGTGGGGGGAGGTGTGGAGGTGTGTGTGAGGAGGTGGGGAAAAAAAGGGGGAGGTGTGGGGGAAGTGTGTAGGGGGGGTGTGGAGAGTGGGGGGGGTGTGGGGGTGTGTGTGGGGGAGGTGTGGGGGTGTGTGTAAAGGGGGGTGTGGAGGTGGGGGGGTGTGGAGGTGTGGGGGGGGGGTGTGGAGGGTGTGGGGAGGTGTGGAGGTGTGTGGGGGGGTGTGGGGGTGTGTGGGGGAGGTGTGGGGTGTGTGGGGGAGGTTGGAAGTGTGTGTGGGGAAGGTGGGGAAAGGTGTGGGGGAGGTGTGGGGGTGTGGGGGAGGTGGGGAAAGTGTGGGGAGGGGGGGTGTGGAGGTGTGGGGGGTTGGAGGTGTGGGGGGAGGGTGGGGGGTCATCAACGGACCCAACAACACACCACCCCTTAAAACACCCCTAAAAACACGCTCATACAACACTAAAAAACAACACTCATACAACACTAACAACACCCCCACTCATAAACACTAACAACACACCACTCATAAAACACTAAAAACACGACTCATAAACTAAAACACACCACTCATAAACACTAACAACACCACTAAACAACCCCTAACAACCCCCCTCATACAACACTAAAAACCCGGCTCATCAACACTAACAAAAACACTCATACAAAAAAACAACGGACTCATAAAACACTAAAACACCACTCATACAACACAAAAACACCACTCATACAACATTAACAACACCACTCTCAACACAAACTTTCCCTCATACAACAAACAACACAGCACTTTTTGAAACTTAACCCACTCATACAACACTAACAGCCCCACTCATAAAACCTAACAACCACTCATACAACACTAACAACACACGACTCATACAACACTAAAAACACCACCCCTTCAACACTAACACAGGGCTCATAAAACACAAACAAGACACGACTCATCAACCCCCTTAAACACCACTCATAAAACCCCAAAACCCAAAACCAACACACTAAAAATTTCCCAAAAACTCAACACACGACTCATAAACATTTGCACACTCATACAACACTAACAACACCACTCATAAAACACTAAAAACCCCCAACCCCCTTACAACACTAACAACACACGACTCATACAACACAAACCCTTTTGCTCTTTCAACACTAAAAACCCCCCCCAAACCATAAAAACCCCCCACTAAAAACACACGACTCATAAAACACTAAAACACCACTCTTTTGAAAAACCCTTTTTTACTCATACAACACTAAAACACCACTCATAAAACCCAAAACAACACCGACTCATACAGCACCCCCGGACTCATACAACACAACACACCCCTTTTTTTTAAAAACAAAGTTTGCCTCCCTTAAAAACACGACCCCTCAACACTAACAACCACCTAAATAAAACACTAATAACCCCAAACCCCTTAAAACCTCAACCCCTCATCCCCAACACTAACAACGCCCTCATACAACACTAAAAACCCACTCATCAACACTAACAACACAGGGCTCTTTTTAAAAACAACCGCTCTTCCCCAACACTAAAAACCCCAACCCCTTACAACACAAACCGCCACTCATAAAACTTCCCAACTCATAAACACTAACAACACACGACTCATACAACCCCTAACTTTTTTGACTCATACAACCCCAAAAACCCACTCATACAACACTAAAAACACCCACCCCAAAAAACACTAAAAACACACTCTTTAAAACACTAAAAACCACCCCTTAAAACACTAACAACACCCACCCCTTAAAACACTAATAACCCCGACTCATACATCATAAAACCCCACTCTTAAACACTAAAAACCCCCTCATACAACACTAACAACCCCGACTAAACCATACTAACAACCCCTCTTTACAACATAAAAACACACCACCCCCATGTTTTTCCCAAAATAAACCACTAAAAACACACCACTCATACAACACTAAAACCCCGGCTCATACAAAAAACCACCACTCATAAAAGCTAAAAACCTACTTTTTGCAACAACCCCCTCATACAACGCTAACAACCCCGGCTCATGCACAAAAACCCGACCCCTTACAACACTAACAAACACCCACTCTTTAAACCAAAAAAACACAGGGCCCCTTCAAAACCTAAAAACACACGACTCATAAAACACTAACAACACACCACCCCTTACAACACTAATAACACCCCTCATACAACCCCTCATTTCCTTCCCCAACACTAAAAGCCACTTTTTAACACAAAACCACCACTCATACAACACTAACAACACACGATCACAATACTAAAAACCCGACTCATCAACTTAAAACGCCACTCATAAAACCCCTAAACGCCACCCCTTACAGCACTAAAAACACCACCCCCAAAAACAACACACGACTCATACAACACTAACAACACCCCTCATACAACACTAAAAACCCCCTCTTACAACCCCTAAAACAACACTAAAACCCCGACTCATACAACCCCCTAAAAACACCACTCATACAACACTAACCCACCACTCTTACAACACTAATAACACGACTAAACCCCATCAACCCCAACACCCCCCTTAAAACCTTTAACAACCCCTCATCCCCAACACTAACAACACACGACTCATCATCCCTAAAACCCCTAAAAACCTAACAACACACCACTCATACAACACTAATAACACGACTCATACAACACTAAAAACACCCTTTACAACATAAAATTTCCACTCATACAACCCCTAACCCAGCTAAATTCACTAACAACACACCATTTTTTTAAACCTAATAACCCCGACTCATAAAACACTAAAAAACCCACTCATAAAACCCTAATTTTTACCCATGCACTAACACCCATTTTTAAACTAAAACCCCCTCATACAACTAACAAAAATTCATAAAACACTAACAGAAAGTGAACCACTTTTCCTTGCTACATGTAGCAGGTAAAACAACGTTCCCTTTTTACTTTGGGGCCTTTGGACCCCGTTCCTTGCTACATTCCCGGTAAAACCATTCCCTTGCTCATGGGGTTTTTCCCGTTCCTTGCGGGTGTAGCACGGTGAACCCGTTCCTTGCTACATGTGGCACAGTAAACTCCACGTTCCCCCTACTGTAGCACAGTAAAACCCCATTTCCTGTACAGAGATTTCCCACTTCGGGGGAACTCCCCGGTTTTTCATACAAAAAAATACAATGATGGATCGCCCTCTCTTTTTCCCCTTCAAAATACGAGTATAATGAAGTGATGGTATGCTGCAGTAGGGTTTTTATTCCTGGTAAATATACCCCAGGGACTTAAGTGGTATCTGTCGTCTGTGGAGAACACAATGGTGTCTGTGGAGAACACAATGGTGTCTGTGGAGAACACAATGGTGTCTGTGGAGAACACAATGGTGTCTGTGGAGAACACAATGGTGTCTGTGGAGAACACAATGGTGTCTGTGGAGAACACAATGGTGTCTGTGGAGAACACAATGGTGTCTGTGGAGAACACAATGGTGTCTGTGGAGAACACAATGGTGTCTGTGGAGAACACAATGGTGTCTGTGGAGAACACAATGGTGTCTGTGGAGAACACAATGGTGTCTGTGGAGAACACAATGGTGTCTGTGGAGAACACAATGGTGTCTGTGGAGAACACAATGGTGTCTGTGGAGAACACAATGGTGTCTGTGGAGAACACAATGGCGTCTGTGGAGAACACAATGGTGTCTGTGGAGAACACAATGGTGTCTGTGGAGAACACAATGGTGTCTGTGGAGAACACAATGGTGTCTGTGGAGAACACAATGGCGTCTGTGGAGAACACAATGGTGTCTGTGGAGAACACAATGGTGTCTGTGGAGAACACAATGGTGTCTGTGGAGAACACAATGGTGTCTGTGGAGAACACAATGGTGTCTGTGGAGAACACAATGGTGTCTATGGAGAACACAATGGTGTCTGTGGAGAACACAATGGTGTCTGTGGAGAACACAATGGTGTCTGTGGAGAACACAATGGTGTCTGTGGAGAACACAATGGTGTCTGTGGAAAACACAATGGTGTCTGTGGAGAACACAATGGTGTCTGTGGAGAACACAATGGTGTCTGTGGAGAACACAATGGTGTCTGTGGAGAACACAATGGTGTCTATGGAGAACACAATGGTGTCTGTGGAGAACACAATGGTGTCTGTGGAGAACACAATGGTGTCTGTGGAGAACACAATGGTGTCTGTGGTTGCAAAGTGGTCACTGAAGTCATTATATGTTGTATATCGTAGTTCATTACACTGTCCCTCCCACTTTACCCTACATCCTCTGTCGTGGAAGTTGTTAGTTTCCTCTGCCCCTCATAGCCATATTCTTGAGGGTATCCCAAGAACATATAGATACCCAAAAGGCCCAGGAACTAGTCATTAAGGGTATTTCTGGATTTATATGTGCAGTTCACCTATCTGTCGCAAGCAAATTTGGGAAATTTACGTAATATATCTGGTATCTTATTTCACTAATAAGTTATCTTGACATGTTACTTAGCTTATTATACTGTTTTATCTGTGTTAGTCAATAAGCGGACAGTGAAGGTTATAGTGAACAAGATAGTGACCATGGCGCCACTTTGCACTTGGTTAGATCAACAGGAAACTGGACAAGTACATCACCAGGTGCCAGATCAACTAGGCTGTGATGGATATGTGGGGCTTCGGGCCACCAGTAGGAACAGCCTGGTTGACCAGGCGAACACCAGACAAGCCTGATCCATGGCCGGGCTCCGGGATTAGAAAAATCTCTGGGAACTTATCACAGGCATATTGAAAGTCAGGTATCATGTGTGTGTGTGTGTGTGTGTCAGACTGCCAGAAGCACTGGTAACCAAGTTAACTCTGGCAGCTACAACAACAGTCAAGGTTCACATTACAAGTTCCTGCCTCAACTTACTTTCCTATGTTCATGTTATAATAGTGGATCTACTCAGGATTGTAACTGCATCCCTAGAATATTCACTTTCTCTCTCTCTCTCTCTCTCTCTCTCTCTCTCTCTCTCTCTCTCTCTCTCTCTCTCTCTCTCTCTCTCTCTCTCTCTGTCTCTGTCTCTGTCTCTCTGTCTCTCTCTCTCTCTCTCTCTCTCTCTCTCTCTCTCTCTCTCTCTCTCTCTCTCTCTCTCTCTCTCTCTCTATCTATCTATCTATCTCACTCTCTCTCACTCTCTCTTTCTCTACATTTCGGTCACTTCATGCCTAAATCCCTTTAATCACGTCATCACTTCACCTTTCATATGTATGTATGTGTGTGCGTGTGTGTGTGTGTGTGTGTGTGTGTGTGTGTGTGTGTGTGTGTGTGTGTGTGTGTGTGTGTGTGTGTGTGTGTGTGTGTGTGTGTGTGTGTGTGTGTGTGTGTGTGTGTATTCACCATCACATAGATTTCCCACGGGATTGAGCACAATCGTTTTACCTCCTCTTGTTAACTTCTCCTCTTTATTGTTAACTTCCCTCTCTATTGCTAACTTCTCCTCTTTATTGTTAACTTCCCTCTCTATTGTTAACTTCTCCTCTTTATTGTTAACTTCCCTCTCTATTGTTAACTTCTCCTCTTTATTGTTAACTTCCCTCTCTATTGTTAACTTCTCCTCTTTATTGTTAACTTCCCTCTCTATTGTTAACTTCTCCTCTTTATTGTTAACTTCCCTCTCTATTGTTAACTTCTCCTCTTTATTGTTAACTTCCCTCTCTATTGTTAACTTCTCCTCTTTATTGTTAACTTCCCTCTCTATTGTTAACTTCTCCTCTTTATTGTTAACTTCCCTCTCTATTGTTAACTTCTCCTCTTTATTGTTAACTTCCCTCTCTATTGTTAACTTCTCCTCTTTATTGTTAACTTCCCTCTCTATTGTTAACTTCTCCTCTTTATTGTTAACTTCCCTCTCTATTGTTAACTTCTCCTCTTTATTGTTAACTTCCCTCTCTATTGTTAACTTCTCTCTTTATTGTTAACTTCCCTCTCAATTGTTAACTTCCCTCTCTATTGTTAAATTCCCTCTCTATTGTTAACTTCCCCTCTCTATTGTTAACTTCCCCTCTCTATTGTTAACTTCCCTCTCTATTGTTAACTTCCCTCCCTATTGTTAACATCCCTCTCTATTGTTAACTTCCCTCTTTATTATTAACTTCCCTCTCTATTGTTAACTTCCCTCCTAATTGTTAACTTCCCTCTCTATTGTTAACTTCCCCTCTCTATTGTTAACTTCCCTCTCTATTGTTAACTTCCCCTCTCTATTATTAACTTCATCTCTCTATTGTTAAATTCCCTCTCTATTGTTAACTTCATTCTCTATTGTTAACTTCCCTCTCTATTGTTAACTTCCCCTCTCTATTGTTAACTTCCCTCTCTATTGTTAACTTCCCCTCTCTATTGTTAACTTCCCTCTCTATTGTTAACTTCCCTCTCTATTGTTAACTTCCCCTCTCTATTGTTAACTTCCCTCTCTATTGTTAACTTCCCCTCTCTATTGTTAACTTCCCTCTCTATTGTTAACTTCCCCTCTCTATTGTTAACTTCCCTCTCTATTGTTAACTTCCCCTCTCTATTGTTAACTTCCCCTCTCTATTGTTAACTTCCCCCTCTATTGTTAACTTCCCCTCTATATTGTTAACTTCCCCTCTCTGTTGTTAACTTCCCCCTCTATTGTTAACTTCCCCTCTCTATTGTTAACTTCCCCTCTCTGTTGCTAACTTCCCCTCCCCCTTGCTACTTCTACCCTGGGCACTATCTACACCCTGGACACCATCTACACCCTGGACACCATCTACACCCTGGACACCATCTACACCCTGGACACCATCTACACCCTGGGCACCATCTACACCCTGGGCACTATCTACACCATGGGCACCATCTACACCCTGGGCACTATCTACACCCTGGGCACCATCTACATCCTGGATACATCTACACCCTGGGCACCATCAACACCCTGGGCACCATCTGCACCCTGGACACCATCTACGCCCTGGACACCATCTACACCCTGGACACCATCTACACCCTGGGCACTATCTACACCCTGGGCACTATCTACACCCTGGGCACTATCTACACCCTGGGCACCATCTACATCCTGGACACATCTACACCCTGGACACCATCAACACCCTGGGCACCATCTGCACCCTTGACACCATCTACACCCTGGGCACCATCTACACCCTGGACACCATCTACACCCTGGGCACCATCTACATCCTGGACACCATCTACACCCTGGACACCATCTGCAACCTGGACACAATCTACACCCTGGACACCATCTGCACCCTGGGCACTATCTACACCCAGGGCACCATCTACACCCTGGACACCATCTACACCCTGGGCACCATCAACACCCTGAGCACCATCTACACCCTGGATACCATCTACACCCTGGGCACCATCTACATCCTGGACACCATCTACACCCTGGACACCCTCTACACCCTGGGTACCATCAACACCCTGGGTACCATCTACACCCTGGACACCATCTACACCCAGGGAACCATCAACACCCTGGGCACCATCTACACTCTGGACACCATCTACGCCCTGGGCACCATCAACACCCTGGGCACCATCAACACCCTGGGCCATCAACACCCTGGGCACCATTAACACCCTGGGCACCATCAACACCCTGGGCACCATCTACACCCTGGACACCATCTACACCCTGGGCACCATCTACATCCAGGACACCATCTACACCCTCGGCACCATCTACACCCTGGACACCATCTACACCCTGGGCACTATCTACACCCTGGGCACCATCTACACCCTGGGCACCATCAACACCCTGGGCACCATCTACACCCTGGACACCATCTACACCCTGGGCACCATCAACACCCTGGGCACCATCAACACCCTGGGCACCATCAACACCCTGGACACCATCTACACCCTGGGCACCATCTACACCCTGGACACCATCTACACCCTGGGCACCATCAACACCCTGGACACCATCTACACCCTGGACACCATCTACACCCTGGGCACCATCAACACCCTGGGCACCATCTACACCCTGGACACCATCTACACCCTGGGCACCAACACCCTGGGCACCATCAACACCCAGGGCACCCTCAACACCCTCTGCACCATCAACACCCTGGGCACCATCTACACCCTGGACACCATCTACACCCTGGACACCATCTACACCCTGGGCACTATCTACACCCTGGGCACTATCTACACCCTGGACACCATCTACACCCTGGGCACCATCAATACCCTGGGCACCATCAATACTCTGGGCACCATCAACACCCTGGGCACTATCTACACCCTGGACACCATCTACACCCTGGGCACCATCTACACCCTGGGCACCATCTACACCCTGGGCACCATCAACACCCTGGGCACCATCAACACCCTGGGCACCATCAACACCCTGGGCACCATCAACACCCTGGGCACCATCAACATCCTGGGCACCATCAACACCCTGGGCACCATCAACACCCTGGGCACCATCAACACCCTGGGCACCATCAACACCCTGGGCACCATCAACACCCTGGGCACCATCAACACCCGGGGCACCATCAACACCCTGGGCACCATCAACACCCTGGGCACCATCAACACCCTGGGCACCATCAACACCCAGGGCACCATCAACACCCAGGGCACCATCAACACCCTGGGCACCATCAACACCCAGGGCACCATCAACACCCTGGGCACCATCAACACCCTGGGCACCATCAACACCCTGGGCACCATCAACACCCTGGGCACCATCAACACCCTGGGCACCATCAACACCCTGGGCACCATCAACACCCAGGGCACCATCAACACCCTGGGCACCATCAACACCCAGGGCACCATCAACACCCTGGGCACCATCAACACCCTGGGCACCATCAACACCCTGGGCACCATCAACACCCTGGGCACCATCAACACCCTGGACACCATCAACACCCTGGGCACCATCAACACCCTGGGCACCATCAACACCCTGGGCACCATCAACACCCTGGGCACCATCAACACCCTGGACACCATCTACACCCTGGGCACCATCAACACCCGGGGCACCATCAACACCCGGGGCACCATCAACACCCTGGGCACCATCAACACCCTGGGCACCATCAACACCCTGGGCACCATCAACACCCTGGGCACCATCAACACCCTGGGCACCATCAACACCCTGGGCACCATCAACACCCTGGGCACCATCAACACCCTGGGCACCATCAACACCCTGGGCACCATCAACACCCAGGGCACCATCAACACCCTGGGCACCATCAACACCCTGGGCACCATCAACACCCTGGGCACCATCAACACCCGGGGCACCATCAACACCCTGGGCACCATCAACACCCTGGGCACCATCAACACCCTGGGCACCATCAACACCCTGGGCACCATCAACACCCTGGGAATCCCATCCTGTGTTGTGTGTGTGTGTGTGTGTGTGTGTGTGTGTGTGTGTGTGTGTGTGTGTGTTTGTGTTTGTGTTTTTTGTGTGTGTGTTTTTTGTGTGTGTGTGTAAATTTCTTTCAGATATAAAAGAGCTGTACCTGTGTTGATACCTGCCATTCCCCAGGTTAAAGAGTCTTGGACCACGGATTTTGCCAAGTGTTTTTTTTGTCCCTGGTCCCCATGTTTTTCCTGGCCCTTTCTCCTGCCTGGGGTGTGTGGGTTTAAATCAGGCCCCCCCAAATCCCGGGGTGTATATTTTTCAGGCGGGCGGCACTTGGAAGGCGGGCAAGCTGGCAGGCTGGCAGGCTGGCAGGCTGGCGGCTGGCAGGCTGGGGGCTGGGATAAAAACGTTCACAAAATGGTTACCCCCCTCGCTCCAATCAATCGTAATTTTCTTTTTGTTGGGGCGTGGGGGGGAAAGAGAAAAATGAGAGAGAGAGAGAGAGAAAGGAGAGAAGAGAGAGAGAGAGAGAGAGAGAGAGAGAGAGAAAAAGAAAAATCCCGGGGGTTTTACCGGGGATTAAAAGGGTCCCCCCCCCAGGTTGTGACCAGGCCCCCGGGTGGATAAACCCCAAATCCCCCGGGCTTTTGCGGGTCCCAAAAACCCCAACTCGCCACAGGGCTGGTCAGATAACCCTATCTCCACCTTTTTTGATAAAAACCCGCAATACAAAAGATAAATTAAAACTGCGGTTGGAATCCTATAACTAGAATGTTTCTTGGATCGACTTCAAACTTGTACCGAAAAAGAAAAAAAGGGGGAAAAAGGAGAGAGAGAGAGAGAGAGAGAGAGAGAGGGGGGGAAGAAAAGATGAGTAAGTCACACCCCAAAAAAAACAAAAAAAGAAACATGCAAACAAGGAAAGGTTTGACTCATAACAAACACACAAATAAATAAAAATATTTGGGAAAACCAAGTTTAAAGGAATTTTGGGGGCAAAAAACTGGGAAAAAACTG
>NW_027195459.1:102500-183453 GCF_038502225.1 Cherax quadricarinatus | reverse complement strand
AATGAAATGTGACAGGGAAACCCGGTTTTGTGTGCGAGGGGCTTGGACTTCCAGCATGCATGCATGAGCGTATTTGATAAGAGTGAATGGAGAAAAATGGTTTTGAATACTTGACGTGCTGTTGGAGTGTAAGCAAAGTAACATTTATGAAGGGATTCAGGTAAACCGGCAGGCCGGACTTGAGTCCTGGAGATGGGAAGTACAGTGCCTGCACTCTGAAGGAGGGGTGTTAATGTTGCAGTTTTATAACTAGTGTAAAGCACTCCTCTGGCAAGACAGTGATGGAGTGAATGATGATGAAAATTTTTCTTTTTCGGGCCACCCTGCCTTGACGGGAATCGGCCGATATGTTAATAAAAAAAATAATTAATAATAATAATAATAATAATCTACAGTTACATGATACAACTGATATAGACCCAGCTGATATACAGAAAGTTCTTGGATAGGCAGAGTATTTCAGGCAACATATTCTCCCCAAGATGCGGCTCCACAATAGTAGGCTAACACCCAGGTATCAGATTTCTACTTAGAAGAAAGTGTAAGGAAACGCGCCTAACGTTTCCTCCGTGCCGGGGGTCGATCCCGGCACTTGCCACGATTACTGCTTACCTTCCAGAATATGAGGAAAAAAGATTATGCTTCTCCTAGAGCAGATAGATAGATAGATAGATAGAGAGAGAGAGAGAGAGAGAGAGAGAGAGAGAGAGAGAGAGAGAGAGAGAGAGAGAGAGAGAGAGAGAGAGAGAGAGAGAGAGAGAGAGAGAGAGGTTTATGTATCTCCCAAGACCAGGACGAAAAGATTTCTCTCGGACAGAGAATAAAAGACCTACGGTCATCTGAGAGTGATGAGAAAAGGTACGTGTTCCTTCAAGAGCGATAAGAAACAGTTGTCGGTTTCTTCCAGAGAGGGAAGAGATGGTCTATATACCTTCCAAAGAGAGTAGAAAAGGTTCATATACCTTTCAAATCAGGAAGAAAAGGCTCATGAATGTTTAACAGCGGGAAGAAAAGGCTCATGAATGTTTAACAGCGGGAAGAAAAGGCTCATGAATGTTTAACAGCGGGAAGAAAAGGCTCATGAATGTTTAACAGCGGGAAGAAAAGGCTCATGAATGTTTAACAGCGGGAAGAAAAGGCTTAACACCCAGGACGGTAAAAAAAAAAGGTTTATGTAACTTAGAGGACGAGATGACATCGTGAATCATACTGTAAAGATGTCTCCGAGGACGGAAGGAAGATGGGGTGTTTATGTTGAGGGAGGAGAGAGAGATGGAGATGGAGATGGTGGATGCAGGGGGATGGAGAAGATGGGATGGAGAAGATGGGAAGGAAAGAGAAAAATATGAGATGAAGTTTTCTGTAGAGTGTCAGTGACGGGAGTGGAAATGTGATGGGGGCAAAACGTGGGATAAAGAGTAATAATGGGAAAGTAAAACATAGAGGTGGATAGGGGAACGGACTGTGTGGAATGGGTTTGTAAAGGAAGGATGAGTAAGGAATGGGTGTGGAGTGAGTGCTGGTTATGGGTGGATGGAAGGAATGAGGTGGATATGGGTGCTGGTTATGAGTGGATGGAAGGCCAGAGAGGAAAAGGAGAAAGTTAAGGGAGGGATGGGGTAGGGAAGAAATGGGATTGAGGTGGGAGAGGGTGGGGATGGAATGAGATGAAAGAGGAGCAAGGCACAAGAGAGAAATGGAAAGACGATTGCCATTAAAATGAGAGAAAGTATAGTAAAGAGGGAGTTGAGGACGGAAAGAGGGAAGAGGAGAGTAAGGGGAGAGACCAGTACCGTCCCAGGGCTATTGTCTCCTTTTGTGTGAGTTAAGCTGGTAAATGACAGATTCACTGGGAAGGAGGAGGAGGAGAACGTCGAGTGAGGGGATTCTTGAATAAAAAAGACTTTTGAAGAGTTTTTAGTCACGTTGCACCATCAGCTGGATCGGGCAAGATGGCGGCCCTACACTGTCTTCATACACTAACCGTCGTGGGTGACGTTTGTGACTTGAACAAATGAGGAACAAAGTAACATTGTTTTCACAGATCACACAAGGCATCTGTCTAACCATGAATTTGTTAGATAAGCACCTTGGGTGATGCTTACACTCTCACCATTTCCCAAGAGCAAAACATCTGCGGCTCCATAGTATCTGCCACTCCCCACGAGCCCCCGTGGGGCGGGGAAGGTGGCAGACCAGAGGCCTAGCTTCTCCCTACGAGCCCCGTGAGAGAGGAGGATTGGGGCTAGGTTTAGGAACAATGGTCCCAGAACAACAACAACAAAAAAAGGAATATATACGTCTTCCAGTGGGAAGACATTTTGAATGTCAGTGACACCACCCCCAATGGGGAGCCGAGGCCAGGTCGCCAATGGGGAGCCAAGGCCGGGTCACCAATGGGGAGCCAAGGCCGGGTCACCAACTGGAAGAGACCCAGGCCGGCCATACTGGCTAACCTCATCAACCAATCAATTAAACTCCTGTCCTAAATTCTGTATAGAAAGCCTCTCATAGCTTTTCCGTCAAAGTAATAGATTTATATTTTTGAATTTAGCTTTGGTTAGTCTTTATTATTATTATTTAATAATCAAAATAAACCTATTATATCGCACCTCCACAACAATATGTCGCAGCTGTCGGACGTCTGCTGGACCACATGGAACATTCATATTACTTTCAACAATTACATATTATCCGTTTTACTTTGAATTACACATGTTTTAGGGCAAACATTATTATTTGTAATAGTAGTAGCAGCAGTAGTAGTTGAAGTAGTAATATAAAAAGGAAGCTATCAGGTTTGATATTGGGTAAGGAAGGGCTGGTCTACTTCCATGGATAAAGAACCTCTCACTGGCATAAAGCGCCATCATTGAAGGGTATGATAAAAATAAATGATTGCCAACTATTTGCCTGAGGCGAAATGCTGGTTAAACCAGCGAGTGAGGGTTGTTGGTGCACAGTGTTGTCCCCTGATCGCTGATACCCACTTTACCCGACGGAGTTTTTCGACAGAAATGCGATCAAAGACACACTGCCACTTTCTGTTTGGACAGCCTTCTGCACAACACGTATCAGGAATCTCAAAATCCTTGAAATAAACACTGCTTTGTCGACACCCACGAAAGGTAAACAGGTGGAAGCTGGAAGTTTAAAACTCAGATGAATCAAAGTGATGTTAAGAAGTATTTCTTAAGCCTTAGATTTCTCAGGAAGTGGAACGATCTGGAGAAGCGGGATCCATACATAGCTTTAATAAGAAATACGAAAATGCTCTTGAAACCAGGAGAGAGTGGATATTGTAGCAACCAGCGAAAAGGCTGGATTAGGAGCTGTGACTCGACCAGAGCAACCACATATAGGTGAATACATGTAGGTGAGCACCCATTTGACAGCGAGTATGCCAGACGCTCGTTCTGCTCACAAAACTTGCAGCACGCTGGTGACTTAAGAGATATAACGAGAAAATAATCACTAACATTCAAGGAATAATAAAATGTACCCAGCAATCAAATAAGAATTCAAGAAAAAGACATCGTAAACACCACTCAGTGCCAAGTATTAGCAGCAGAAAAGGGAAAGTCGAAAATAGTAAATGTTATCAAACTAACGAAGAGAGATTGCGACGTGAAGGACCCACAGAGGGAAAATACTGACTCTGCCAACCCACTCGGGAGGGGGAAGGGAACTAGGAGACTAGGTGCTCAAATGAGGGAGAAACACTGGAAGACTAGGGGCCCACATGAGGGAGAAACACTGGAAGACTAGGGGCCCACATGAGGGAGAAACACTGGAAGACTAGGGATCCACATGAGAAGAAAGACCTAATGACCAGGGACCCACATTGGGTGGAACTATTAGAGACTAGTGGCTCAGGTAGGGAAAAAATACTTGTAGAAAAGTAACTAACGTGAGTGAAAAAAATTAAAAGGTGAGAGACATATTGGAGAGTTAAAGGTAATAAACGAGAGACCTCCATGAGGAGGCAAGACTAAGAGAGTGGGGGCGCTCATGGGGAGGCAAGACCAGGAGAGTAGGGGCACTCATGGGGAGAAAATAATGAGTGATGAATAACTCACATGAGGTGGAAAATATCAAGAGAACAGGAACCCAAGTGGGGTGGAAAATATCGAGAGACAAGGAACCCAAATGGGGTGGAAAATATCGAGAAACAAGGAACCTAAATGGGGTGGAAAATAACGAGAAACAAGGAACCCAAATGGGGTGGAAAATATCGAGAGACAAGGAACCCAAGTGGGGACAAAAGTGTGGAGAGACAAGGAACCAAAGTGGGGACGAAAATATCGAGAGACAAGAAACCCAAGTTGGGTGCAAAATGTCGAGACAAAAGGAATACAAGTAGGGTGGAAAATATCGAGTGACTAGAGACCCACATGAGAAAAAAAATATTGAGACACGAATGTCTTACATGTAGAATAAAATAATAATTGAGGAGGGACCTACATACAGAAAAAAATACAGCGTAATGAGGGAGCCACATAGGGAAGAAAATTCTGATTGATGATGGATCAACATGGAAAAGAAAAAAGCTAGTGGAGTGTAACCGACTTGAAGAAAATAGTGAGTTATGAGGGACACTCATGGGGAAAAATAATGAGTGTGGTGGTGATACTTTCAAGTGAGACGCAGTGTGGTACTACTAGTTTCCTGTGGTTCTACTTATTATGGTGAAACAGGTTGTTGTGGTGCTAGTATATCTTGATACAGATTATTGTGCTGCTAGTATCTCTTGATGTAAATGATTGTTGCGGTGCTAGTATCACTTGATAAAGATTATCTTTGTGCTAGTATCTCTTGATAAAGATTGTCGTTGTGCTAGTATATCTTGATAAAGATTGTCATTGTGCTAGTATCTCTTGATAAAGACTGTTGTGGTGCTAGTAACTTTTGATACAGATTGTTTTGTGCTAGTATCTATCGACATAGAATGTTGCAGTGCCAGTATCTCTTGATTGATGTAAAAGGCTGTTGTGGTGCCAGTACCTTTTGATACAGATTGTTGTGGTGCTAGTATCTCATGATGTTACGGATTGTGTTGATGTTAGTAGGTCCTGATGTTACAGACTGCGGTAGTGTTAATATCTCTTGACGCTACTGATGTAGGTGGTAATGGTATTTCTTCATGCTCGTGATTGTGGCTCTGGCTGTGGTGCCAGTAGTTTTTGATGCTGATTCTGGTGGCGCTCGTAGCTTTTGACGCTGATTGTGGAGGTGCTAGTAACTTTTGATGCCGATTGTGGTGGTGCTAGTAACTTTTGATGCTGATTGTGGTGGTGCTAGTAATTTTTGATGCTGATTCTGGTGGTGCTAGTATCATCTGAAGTAACTGATTGTTGTGCCATTAGTATGTTTTAATGTTTCTGATTGTTTTTCTGGTAGTACCTTTCGATGTTGCTAACTGTAATGGTACTAGTATCGTTGAAGTTACTAATTGCGGTCTTGCTAGACTATCTGTACTGAGTGTGCTACTTTCTTTGGACGCTACTGTTTGGTGCTACTAGTTTCTTGTGACGCTACTGTATAGCGGCTCTAGTTTCTTGTGACACTACTGTGTAGTGCTGCTAGTATCTTGTGACGCTACTGTGTGGTGCTACTAGTTTGTGACTGTACTGTGTGGTGCTTTTAGTTTCTTGTGACGCTGTGTGGCGGTTCTAGTTTCTTGTGAAGGTGCTGTGTGGTGATACTTGTTTGTGACGCTACTGTGTGGTGCTAATTTCTTGTGGAACCACTGTGTGATGCTGCTAGTTTCTTGTGAGGGTACTGTCTGGCTGTGCAAGTCGGGTATCCCACCAGGAAGACCTTTAAGTGTTTAACAGATTTTTTTCCTTCCTTTGGCTTTTCATTTCTTATTTGGCTAATAAATCAAAAAGACCTGAGTGGGGTACCTTGGAACGTTTAAAAATGGTGTCTAACTGCACGTACATGTCAAGAATTGCATCCTCTACGTGCGAAATGCGATTTTTTCTCCAAATAAATCACTTTTCGCCAATTTTAGTACACTTCTGAACGACTTTAATAATGGCTGATGCACTTACAGACCGTGATGGACCCATTAACTTTTATGTTTATCCATTAACATGTACCTTCACCTATTAATTTACAGCTGGAAAAACATGGTGATACAGCCTCTAGTGATGCACAGCTTCCTCAGTGTCTGCAAGTGTTTTTCTGTTTACCTACTACCATTAATTTTTTCCTAATACAATTAACTTTTACCTACTGTCATTAATTTTTACCTACTCCCATTAACTTTTACCTACTATGATTAACTTTTGCCTACTACCATTAACTTTTGCCTACTACCATTAACTTTTGCCTACTACCATTAACTCTTACCTACTCTCATTAACTTTTACCTACTCCCATTAACTTTTACCAACTCCCATTAACTTTTACCTACTACCATTAACTTTTACCGTCTCCCATTAACTTTTACCGTCTCCCATTATTGTTTACCGTCTCCCATTAACTTTTGCCGTCTCCCATTAGCTTTTACTACTCCCATTAACTTTTATCTACTCCCATTAACTTTTACCAACACTCATTAACTTTTACCTACTCCCATTAACTTTTACCAACTCCCATTAACTTTTACCTACTCCCATTAACTTTTACCAACTCCCATTAACTTTTACCAACTCCCATTAACTTTTGTGTTCAAACAAATTTTTTTATAGATTCAAATAATCATAAAAACTTGGAATGCTTGGGAAAGGCGCCACAAATGAGAAATGCCTTTTCTTGTTAGTACTGCGTCTCATAAAACCACTTCATTAATTTTAGTGGAGAGAATCGCTGATTTACATTCAATATTAGTAAAGAAAGTCTGTTTAGAGAGGCTTCAAAATATTAAGGATGATGTAGTCTATTAGAATGTAGAATGTATGTATATCTGTGTTCGTGAAAATTGTGAATTTTAAAAATTCCGAATCAGTGGAATCAGGTTCATTTCTGAAGAATGTATTTTTTGATCGGGTTCAAATTTTTTTTTCACTGGTGGACTTTATTATAAGCAAGCTTGGCGGGCTTATAATAAAGTAAATTTCATTGTAAATTTCAATGTAAATTTCAATTTCCTAAATTTAATGTATAAATTTATTGATTAATCTTTGTGTATATTATTTAATGAATTAAATGTAATGTGAATGACTAAAGAAAACTGCAAAATCGTTTGTTTTTTAACGTTTTTGAGTAGTGTAATTCTTATAGTGATCTAGACTCTCTATTTTCTCTCTACATTCTCAAAAACTTAATTTTCTTTCTCCTAATTTATTATTTATAACTCGAGAATGGTTTATTCGATCAGCTTCAAATTATCAACGTTGGTGAGGCAACTAATGTGACTGCCACAGTAAAATGTTACATTATTTACATCTGTAGTCATTTACCTAACATTTTGATGTTAATTCTACCATTATAAACATTCATGAGACGTTTAACATGTGTGGATTCGTTATGGTCAATGTTAAATTACTCGGTCCCAGATGTTGTTTACATGTGATAACTAGACAATGCCTCTTCTGATCGTTTTCAAACTTTCAGCTTTACTGTCTTTTACTGAGAGGCTGACATGTAATTTTCCTTGTCTTTATTACTTTCAATTTACTAATTTTATGAATAAAAATACTTGAATATCATAGTTACTCTTCTAGACTGCTAAATATATTCAATATTAAGCTAAACACTGAACAAACCTAAAAGAAAACGAATATTATGAGCCTAAACTACAATGATTTTTAGGCAATTAACTTCATCGTCCAGGTGATATTTTTTTCGAAAATCTTCAACGGATATTAAATATTAAAATTCTTATTAGTGTTTTTTTATTTTTAGATTATTATCTATTGGTGTTTCCGTGACATAAACGAGGGAAAAAAACTCCCGGAAAAAATATTAATTTCTTACACACAAAAAAATCCGAATGACATTTGCAAGTATATTAATTGACTAAACGAGAATCGTCTGATCGCATCGACAGCTATTTACACACACGCACACGCATACACACACACACGCACGCACACACACGCACACACACACACACACACACACACACACACACACACACACACACACACACACACACACACGCTTCTGCACATGTGTGCATAATGGACACCTGTGCATAGGAACATGCACTTACAAGGATACATACGCATGTATAGGCACATGCTTATAACTATGCTCACACGAATACATATGCTCATCGCTTACACATACGTACGAACATACATATTCATATGTATTCGGAAGCAAACACGCATACTCGCCACATAAATATTTATACATATAAATTCGCTCATTCATTTTTATTTTCACATCGGCCGTTTCCCACCAAGGCAGAGTGACCCGAAAATGAAGAAAATCTTTCAGCATTCACTCCATCACTGTCTTGCCAGAGGTGTGTCTACATTACACTTCAAAATTTATATCCCATCAACATCCCTCCTTCAGAGCACAAGCACCGTGGTTCACACCTCCGGTTTCACTGAATCCTTTCATATATGTTACTTTGTTCACACTCCAACACAACGTTAAGTCATTAAGAAACACTTGTCTCCACTCATTCTTATCTAACACGTTCACACACGCTTGCAAGAAGTCCAAGTCCCTCGCACACAAAACCTCTTTTATCCCCTCCCTCCCAATCTTTCCAATGACGACCCGTACCCAGCCTTCCTTCCTCTACAGATTTAATGCCCTTCAAGTCGTTCTATTTTGTTACATCGTCTCTAAATATTCGAACCACCTCAACAACCCTTTTTCCGCGCCTCTGGATAATACTTTTAGAAATCTCGCACCACCTTCTAATTTTCAAGCACCGGATTCTCTGCACTGTATTCACGTGGTATTTTGCCCTCAGACACATCTCCACTGCCTCCAGCCTTTTCCATGTTGCAACCTTCACCACCAATGTTTCACACCCATATAAGAGCTTTGGGACCACTATACTCTCAAACATTCTCCTCTTTCCTTCTATGGATAACGTTCTTTGTCTCAACAGACTCCTCAATGCTCCACTTACATTTTTCCCTTCATCAGTTCTATGATTCACCTACTGACAAGTGAATTCCTAATTATCTGAATACATTCACTTCCTCCATACTCCCTCCATACTCCCTCCTCCAATCTCATATACAGTCTTTCATTACTTAAATTTTTTGTTATCCTCAACACCTTGCTCTTTTCTACATTCACTTTTAATTTCCTTCTTTTCCATACCTTACCAAACTCGTTAACCAATCTCTGCAACTTCTCTTCAGAATCTCCTAGAAGCACAGTGTCATCAGCAAAAAGCAACTGTGATAGTTCCCACTGCGTGTTACATTCTTTATCTCTTAACCCCACACCTCTTGCCAACGCCCGAACATTCACTTCCCTTACAATCCAATCTATAAATATACTGAACAACATTGGTGTCATCACGCATCCCTGTACAAGGCTTACTTTTACTGGGAAATAATCTCCCTCTCTTCTAAATATTCTAACATGAACCTCACTATCCTCGTAAAAACTCTTAACTGCTTTCACTAACCTAGCATCTATTGAATATATTTGCAACATCTGCCACATTGTGTCCCTATACACCCTTTCATACTTCCAAATTCATGAATACAACGAAAACCTCTTTACCCTTAACTAAATACTGTTCACGCATATGCTGCATTGTAAATACTTGGTCTATAACCCTCCTCCCTTCAAAAAGCCTCGTTGTTCATTTGCAATCCTGCTCTCTGTCTTACTCTTAAATCTTTCAATAATAACTCTACCATACACTTTACCAGGTATACTCAACCCCTATAATTTTTACACTCTTTTGCCCCCTTTGCATTTATACAAAAAACTAGGTACATTCTCTTCTTCCTCTAACCATTCCAAAAGTATATCCCCACCTGTTTTTAACATTTCTGTCTTTATCCCATCAATCCCTGCTGCTTTACCCTCTTTCATTCTACCCACTGCCTCACGCACCTCCCCCAGTATACTCGTATGTGCATTCAGATCCAAACACACATGAAAACATGCGCGTAAGCATACAAGTGTCCATGATTACATAACCACATACATACATATATGCATACATTTATACACACACACATTATATATATATATATATATATATATATATATATATCATTCCCTCCATCACTGTCTTGCCAGAAGGGTGCTTGACACTACAGTTTTTAAACTGCAACATTAACACCCCTCCTTCAGAGTGCAGGCACTGTACTTCCCATCTCCAGGACTCAAGTCCGGCCTGCCGGTTTCCCTGAATCCCTTCATAAATGTTACTTTGCTCACACTCCAACAGCACGTCAAGTATTAAAAACCATTTGTCTCCATTCACTCCTATCAAACACGCTCACGCATGCCTGCTGGAAGTCCAAGCCCCTCGCACACAAAACCTCCTTTACCCCCTCCCTCCAACCCTTCCTAGGCCGACCCCTACCCCGCCTTCCTTCCACTACAGACTGATACACTCTTGAAGTCATTCTGTTTCGCTCCATTCTCTCTACATGTCCGAACCACCTCAACAACCCTTCCTCAGCCCTCTGGACAACAGTTTTGGTAATCCCGCACCTCCTCCTAACTTCCAAACTACGAATTCTCTGCATTATATTCACACCACACATTGCCCTCAGACATGACATCTCCACTGCCTCCAGCCTTCTCCTCGCTGCAACATTCATCACCCACGCTTCACACCCATATAAGAGCGTTGGTAAAACTATACTCTCATACATTCCCCTCTTTGCCTCCAAGGACAAAGTTCTTTGTCTCCACAGACTCCTAAGTGCACCACTCACTCTTTTTCCCTCATCAATTCTATGATTCACCTTGTCTTTCATAGACCCAAATACTGACAAGTGAGTTCTTAATTATCTGAATACATTCACTTCTGATCTCTGGCCGAAGGAGACTCGAACCTACGAACCTTGGAACAAGGTACGCAGTGCATTACCATTCTCACCACTCTGGACCAATACCTTGGCGTCCAGTTAGTAGATGCATGCAGGGGATTAGATGAAAAGCTGTAAGCCTTCTCCCTGAAAGCTGGCTGCCTTGGATCAACGTCTAGCGTGAGCTGGACGCCAAGGTATTGGTCCAGTGTGGTGAGAATGGTAAAGCACTGCGCACCTTCTTCAAAGGTTCGTAGGTTCGAGTCTCCTTCGACCAGAGATCAGTGTTTGTGCATATTTCGCCTGCTCTTGCGAATTCCTTGCATATATATATATATATATATATATATATATATATATATATATATTTATATATATATATATATATATATATATATATATATATATATATGTCGTGCCGAATGTGTAAAACTGGTCAATTAGCAAGAACTCATTTAAAATTAAGCCCTGTCTAAAATTTTCTCTTATACGTTTAAAAATATTTTTTTTTCAATAACGTTGATCTAAAAACTTATAATTTTGCACCTAAAGGAATTTAGAAAACTTACCTAACCTTATTTTAACAAGCGTAATTTATTTTAACCTAACCCAACTAAATATATTTTAGATTTGTTTACAGTAATTTAATACTAAAGAAACACACTGAAATATATTTTTTTCGTTAGGTTCAGAATGATTTTGGCGAAATTATTGCATACACAAATTTTCACTTGTCTTATATGGCAAGATGAGCATTGCTATTTAAGCCAAGATGGCAAGTTCTGACTATTCGGCACGACATTTTATATATATATATATATATATATATATATATATATATATATATATATATATATATATATATATATATATATATATATATATATATTGTGTGTGTACTCACTTAATTGTGGTTGCAGAGGTAGAGACTCAGCTCCTGGCCTCGCCTCTTCACTGATCGCTACTAGGTCCTCTCCCTCTCTGCTTCCTGAGCTTTGTCATACCTCTTCTTAAAACTATGCATGGTTCCTGCCTCCACTACTTCACTTGCTAGGCTATTCCACTTCCTGACGACTCTATGACTGAAGAAATACTTCCTAACGTCCCTGTGACTCGTCTGAGTCTTCAGCTTCCAGTTGTGACTCCTTGTTTCTGTGTCCCCTCTCTGGAATATCCTATCTCTGTCCATCTTGTCTATTCCCTGCAGTATCTTGTATGTCGTTATCATGTCTCCCCTGACCCTTCTGTCCTCCAGTGTCGTCAGTCCGATTTCCCTCAACCTTTCCTAGTACGACATTCCCCTGAGCTCTGGGACTAGCCTTGTTGCAAACCTTTGTACTTTCTCTAACTTCTTGACGTGCTTGAAAAGGTGTGGGTTCCAGACTGGTGCTGTATACTCCAGTATGGGCCTAACATACACAGTGTACAGTGTCTTGAACGATTCCTTATTAAGGTATCGGAACGCTATTCTCAGGTTTGCCAGGCGCCCGTATGCTGCAGCAGTTATTTGGTTGATGTGTGCGTCCGGTGACGTGCTCGATGTTATTGTCACCCCAAGGTCTTTCTCCCTGATTGAGGTCTGTAGTCTTTGTCCACCTAGCCTATACTCTGTCTGCGGTCTTCTTTGTCCCTCCCCAATCTTCATGACTTTGCATTTGGCAGGATTGAATTCGAGAAGCCAGTTTCTGGACCACATGTTCAGCCTGTCCAGGTCTCTTTGCAGTCCTGCCTCATCCTCATCCGATTTAATTCTTCTCATCAACTTCACATCATCTGCGAATAGGGACACTTCAGAGTCTATTCTTTCCATCATGTCGTTTGCGTATATCAAAAATAGCACTGGTCCTAGAAATGACCCTTGTGGGACCCCGCACGTCGCAGGCGCCCACTGTGATACCTCTTCACGTACCATGATTCGCTGCTGCCTCCCTGTCAGGTATTCCCTGATCCATTGCAGTGGCCTCCCTGTTATATGCGCCTGATCCTCCAGCTTCTGCACTAATCTCTTGTGGGGAACTGTGTCAAAGACCTTCCTACAGTCTAGGAAAATGCAATCAACCCACCCCTCTCTCTTGTGTCTTACTTCTGTTACCTTGTCATAAAACTCCAGGAGGTTTGTGACAGGATTTGCCTTCCATGAACCCATACTGGTTTTCATTTATAATCTTGTTCCGTTCCAGGTGTTCCACCACTCTCCTCCTGATAATCTTCTCCATGATTTTGCACACAATACATGTCAGAGACACAGGTCTGTAGTTTAGTGCCTCATTTCTGTTTCCTTTCTTATATATGGGGACTACATTTGCTGTCTTCCATTTCTCAGGTAGTTGCCCAGCTTCAAGGGATGTGTTGAAGATTGTGGTTAGAGGCACGCACAGCATCTCTGCTCCTTCTCTAAGGACCCACGGGGAGATGTCCGGTCTCATCGCTTTTGAGGTATCAAGGTCACTTAGCAGCTTCTGCACCTCCTCCTCGGTTGCTCGTATGTCATCCAACACTTGTTGGTATATTCCCTCTTGATGTTCCCTTCTGTGCTGTCTTCCCACAGCCCTTCCTGTCTCTACTATAAAAACTTCCCTAAATCTCCTGTTTAGCTCCTCACATACCTCCTGATCATTTCTCCACCTTCTGTCCTCAATCTGGTCACCTGGTCTTTGACTGTTGCCTTCCTCCTGATGAGGCTATACAACAGTTTCGGGTCAGTCTTGATTTTCGCTGCTATGTCATTTTCATACTGTCGCTGGGCCTCCCTCCTTACCTGTGCATACTCGTTCCTGGCTCTGCGACTGATCTCCCTATTTTCATGCGTTCTCTGCCTTCTGTACTTTTTCCATTCTCTATTGCACTTTGTTTTTGCCTCCTTACACCGTCGGGTAAACCAGGGGCTCGTTCTGGTCTTCCCATGGTTTCTGTTACCCTTGGGAATAAACCTTTCCACTGCCTCCTTGCATTTTGTTTTGTTACATATTCCATCATTTCGTTTACTGGCTTTCCTGCCAGTTCCCTGTCCCACGGAACCTCCTGCAGGAAGTTCAACCCTATGTAGTCCCCTCTTTTATAGTCAGGCTTTTCCCATTCAACTCCTGTTACTCTCTCCACTTGCAACTCTACTATGTATTCAATATACAAAGTTCAATCAAAGGGCTCCCATTATCATTTACACCTGGCACCCCAAACTTACCTACCACACCCTCTCTAAAAGTTTCTCCTACTTTAGCATTCAGGTCCCCTACCACAATTACTCTCTCACTTGGTTCAAAGGCTCCTATACATTCACTTAACATCTCTCAAAATCTCTCTCTCTCCTCTGCATTCCTCTCTTCTCCAGGTGCATACACGCTTATTATGACCCACTTCTCGCATCCAACCTTTACTTTAATCCACATAATTCTTGAATTTACATATTCATATTCTCTTTTCTCCTTCCATAACTGATCATTCAACATTACTGCTACCCCTTCCTTTGCTCTAACTCTCTTAGATACTCCAGATTTAATCCCATTTATTTCCCCCCACTGAAACTCCCCTACCCCCTTCAGCTTTGTTTCGCTTAGGGCCAGGACATCCAACTTCTTTTCATTCATAACATCAGCAATCATCTGTTTCTTGTCATCCGCACTACATCCACGCACATTCAAGCATATATATATATATATATATATATATATATATATATATATATATATATATATATATATATATATATATATATATATATATATATATATATACGTATATGTATAATGACGTGCCGAATAGATAAAACTGGTCAATTAGTAATTTTATCTTATACGCTTAAAGATATATTTTAAATGAGTTCTTGCTAAATGACCTCACACCCACACACACACAGCTGAGTCTCGGGGCCAGGAGCTGAGTCTCGACCCCTGTAACCACAATTGGGCGAGTGCACACATTTTTATATTTTGCCCTATTAAATTTTTATGATTGCCCTGCACTATTCCTTTCGCGTGCACTGACGGAGAGGAGGCTGGGCTTATAAGATACGAGTTACTTTTCTTGGGTCCCACAGCAACCGAAATGAATATATTTACTCTTTTTGTTAAAGTTTTGCACATAACTTACTTTCCCTCACAAGGATTGTTTGCCATCCTAATAACTCTGAAGCTAACTTATGACACTGAGTTTGACTCTGCATCTAGACTCGCATAACGACGCGAAGAAAATGCTCAATGGATAAGCCAGATATTGATATAAAAAGATCGTAGAAAAAGGAATTAATTCGCATTTTTTTTACGAATTCCATCACTCACTGAATTACCCCTGAATTACCCCTAAATGATAAAGCTGATAAATTAGCTTAACGAAAAATGTCTGTGTCTAGCATTAAGAATAATATTAGGAGGGAAGTAAATAGTGAAACTAAATGTTATAGGAAATGATTTAGACGCCTGACTGTATCTGTTAGTCATTATTATAACATTAATGTAGATAATTTCGTTTATGTACGAATTGCAATGTAAATAGAGTGACTGGTGTTGTAGTGGCCAGACTTTGGCTTGGTAACAAGTACTCTGGCAGTCTGACAGACACACGGATGTTGATCAAACTAAATACAAAATATGTTCTCTGCCCTACTTAATTGTCCATTCACTGAGGACTGTAGAAATAAACAGTGAAATAACCTATGTTATATGTAAAAGTATTTTTTTAATGTGAATAAGATACCAGATATTTCCTAGAACTCTCGTGTATCAATATGCTCTTGCGCTACCATCCACAGGATTAAAATGGGGTGCACAGTAAACTAGCCGCCTCGGAGGTAAAATATTATTCCACACCTCTTCTTTCCTTCCATTACGCCCCTTATTTCATTTCCTTATACCCTTCCTTCCTTTCCTTTACACCCATCCTTCTCTCTTTCTTTCTAGCCTATACTTTCTTTCCATTCCTTCGTCTCTCGTTCCTTCCACCTGCTTCACTTCCCCTTCCCACCTCTCCCTCATAAACAGTAAATCGGGTCTGGACAACCCTATCACCTTTCCCATCCTTCTTCCATTGCAGATATTGGTGCGTCGGTGGGCGAGAATGATCACCAGGAGGGCGGCTCCATGCCCGGTTCAGCTGCCACGGTCCTCACTTCCACGGACGCACAAATTTACGGACACGAGGAGCCGTATTTAGACCTAGAGGAGTCTGCCAACGTGACTGCCCTGCTGGGAAAGACAGCTGTCTTGAACTGTAGAGTCAAGAACATCGGAAGTAAGACGGTGAGTTGGACCCCTTCAATGTTGACTACTTATTTCTCTCTCGCGCTCTCTCCCTCTCTCTCTCTCTCTCTCTCTCTCTCTCTCTCTCTCTCTCTCTCTACAGGATTCTACAAGGTTAGGTTTATTTACAAGTTAAAAGCTGTTACTTACATCAGCTCATTAAAAGCCTATTTATTATTATGAGATATACAGATAAGAGACAGGATGACGCTGGAGCCATCTGTGGACCATCGATTTCATATGGTCAACTGACTTCGTTAATGTCGTCATGCTGTACGAACATGTTTCAAACGTGAGAAATATTTGGAATAAATGTTCTCAGATAAAGGGATATTCTCTCTTTCTTACTCTCTGTCGTTACAGTAAATGAGGTGTACCTTGATTCTGGTGAAGGGCTCTTGTATCCCAGGAATAGGAGTAATTATCCTTTTTCTCGTAACAAACCTAATTACTTTTCTCTGGTGCTGTATAAATAATAATAATAATAATAATAATAATAATAATAATAATAATAATAATAATAATTATTATTATTATTATTATTATAAAAATAAATGAAATTTATAATATTCATAATAAAAAAAATAATAATCACGATAAAAATAAAAATAATGATAATCTTTTCCCAAGGACAACAGAACTCTACGTTACGGACTCGTGTTATTCTGTCTCCGGCCGTTTCTCAAAGCATTTTAACCATGTCTAATTGTATCATGTACTCTTATATTTGTCCTCAGGCCCCTTCTAAACTGTCCGTACATACACATGTCCGCTACCCGTTGCGGCTCGCTCTAAGTATGTCCTTCGCTCCTTCCACCTTCGCTAACATGCTGGAAGTCTCGTGAAGCATCAGTGTCAAGTGAATGTAAATTGAGTTTGGTTAATTTTTATCACTTAACACTAAAAGCATTCGGAAGTAAGAATGGAAGTTTCTGCTTGCATTGTCATTTTTTAAGGAGGCAGGGGGACTCGAACAGGGTTGGTTCCGTGGGCTGTTCCCCCTTCGCGCTCTTGCAACCCCTGAATGGGTTGTAATATATATAATGTATATTATGATTATGAATATAATGTATATTATCTTTTCATATACGTAATTTTATATTGCTTGTATTTGCGATAATAGCTAAATCGTAAATGTATTGCTTTATATTATTATTTGACTTAGCTAAATTTTGTGAGGTAGGATGTAACATATTATGTGCTCAGTTCAAGTCTTGATTGTCTAACTACTGTAATTATCGCTTGTGGCTCGTTAGACTGCCGGCTTCTCGTTGTTGCTGGGCAGCAACCCACGGAGCTATCACGTGATCGAGGGGGGGGGGTGTCCTCACCTCGCCTGAAGTATTCAGTCTGGTCTAGACTCTCTTGGTGGTTGGACAGATTGTCTGTCTCATTATTCTTGTTAGTTCTGTAGAACTCTGTTCACAGAACATTGTATAGACTTAGTGATTTTCGACGTTGTACTGAGGTTGTGTGTCTCATAGACACTCTGAACATCTCAGGTCCTGAGCTGTAGCTTCTCACCTAATTTGTACTGGTATCTGTGTATTATCACAGTCGGGGATTTTCTTATGCTGAACTTAGATTCAGTAGTATGGGAGTTTTGTGACTTTTGTGGAGGATCTGCAGATGGTCCCTACTTAGTGTCGTTATATTATCTCCTTGTTCCTGATTCTGTGTCGCAGTTGCTTGTTATATTGCTATTGGGCTTAGCATTCTTTTTATTGTTCAAGCAGACTGTTCTGATTGCCAGTTGGTCAAGAAGTTAGTTTATTTGAGGACTTTGTCAGTCACTTGTTTAAGTCTAGTCGAGTCTTGAGACATAGCGAACTACTTAGAGCACTTACACACATACATACACACTTGTACATATTTGTAATATCTTATTAAATGTTAATGTACCAGACGGTACTTAAGAATTATAAATGTGATATGTGCTTTCAGCACAATAATATTGTACTCGAGAGAAGTGATATTATTTTGATTACTGTGATTAATTTAATTTAATTTAATTTGATAATATACCTCTAGACTTAATAAATTTATTAAATTTTAATTTCTCTAGTTAGTAGCCTACCAGTTGTAATCCTGAAGCACTATTGAATCATACTGAATTCTAATGGATAATTGGACAAGGATACTGACTACTTGTTACGAAAACCCAGTAACAGGCTGGATGCTAGAAGGGCAGTCCTTTCTAGTATTCACTGGAGATCTCTAAGCTTTTAGTATCGCGTTTTTTGTAACAACGTGTGGACAGGAAAATCAAATCCATCATTGAGTACTTCACCTTCATTAATGCAGCAACATTTGACAGCCGCTAGAGAGCTAGCTTCGTAAAACCTAGTTTCAGCCCAAGCTAGAATGAAGCAACATTATGACAAGCGTGCTGTCTCTCTCTCTTTTAAAGCAGGAGATAAGGTGATGGCTAGGAAATTAGTACCAGGTCATGCTCTACAAGCCAGGTATGATGGTCCCCTGGAAGTAGTGAAAAAGCTTAGTGACGTAAATTATTTGGTACGTACGCCTGGGAGAAAGAAATCTAATCATGTGTACCATGTTAACCAGCTTAAGACATACTACGCTAGTCCTCTACCTACTACTTCTATTCTTCCTAGGACAGAGGAAGAAAACGTCAGTCTACCTGGCATCTCTAGAGGTATAGAGGTTCGTTTAGAAAATTCAATGACTCTACAATCACTAGACGATTTTCTTAGTAATCTTGGAATTGATAAAGCTGGTGATATTAAAAACATGATTTTGCATTTCCCTGAATTGTTTGGTGATGTTCCTAAACGTTGTACTCTGGGTGTACATGACGTTGATGTACAGGGAGCTTCACCCATTAAGCAATCACCATATAGAATGAGTCCAACGAAGCATAAAGCATTGAGAGAAGAGGTTGATTTTCTGTTATCTCACGGACTTATTGAACGCAGTAAAATCCATGGGCATCTCCCTGTATTTTAGTGCTTAAACCTGACGGTAGTTTCAGGATGTGCACTGATTACAGGAAAGTGAACTCTGTCACCTTGCCTGATGGTTATCCTCTACCTTGCATTGACGACCTTATTGACCATGTGTCAGGAGCCCAGTTTGTCAGCTGTTTAGATCTCCTACGAGGCTATTATCAAGTCCCGCTTACTGAACGTGCTCAAGAAATATCTGCTTTTACTGTTCAAGATGGATTGTTTAACTACCTCGTCACCCCCTTCGGCCTATGTAACGCTGCTTCTTCATTCCAACGTATAATGAACGAGTTGACCCACAACTTAGAAGGAGTAGAAGCCTACCAGTTGTAATCCTGAAGCACTATTGAATTATACTGATTTCTAATGGATAATTGGACAAGGATACTGACTACTTGTTACAAAAACCCAGTAACAGGCTGGATGCTTGAAGGGCAGTCCTTTCTAGTATTCACTGGAGATTTCTAAGCTTTTAGAATCGCGTTTTTTGTAGGAAATGGGGGCCTGTCCGGGAGGCTCTTGATCCAAGGTGTTGGAGAAATTGTCTAGTTTGACATACTAGTAACTCTATGATCAGACACTTTGATTACTTTCCTAATCTGAAGACTTTGAGTTTAGTCTTGTACAACATACCAGGTGGATGTATGTACCTGACTGAGTCTCTTGATCCAAGGAGATGGAAATACTGTTTATGAGTTCTAACTCTAAGACAACCAACATTAAAATTCCTATTAGGATTATAGTTTCCCATAATCACTCTCTCGTAGTACAATTATTTTTTGCTCTCCAAGAAGATAAAACTGAGCAAGATAAACTATCGGACGCAGTAATAGTTAACAGTCCACTTTTTCCCAGTGATATGAACCAAACATTACCAAAAAACGTCAGAACCTCCTGTATAGAGTCAGAAAACTTAAGCGGGAGAATAATGACACAATACACCAATGCTTCACACGAGATGGGAAAATTCTTGTTAGGAAAACAAATGTAGGTCAACTGTACACAATAACGAACGAGAATGATCTATCACGATTTCTCAGGGATACTAATCTTACAGAGAATAACTAAACAATGTCCAACCTAAAAGCCTACGTAGTGTAGTGTATGTTTTGCTCCATTATTGTTCAAATTTCATTGTACAATCTCTTAGTAATTAAATAATCAACTACCTCATTTTGTGATTTTACTAGTAAGCATAAGTCACCTTATGTAATTTTCTTATTTACTATTGTTTGCTTAAACATTAGCTGAATTGATACTTTCTCTGTCCATATTACTACCTCATATTTTTTTAAATACTATCAATTGATATTACTTACTAAAATTAATAATTATCATTTTTACTATAATTTCAATTTACTCTTAACATTTTTGACATTTAATAACCATTACTTGTCTAATTACCTTTACCTGTTTTAATACCACATTTACTATCTTAGAGTACTCTTAATTACCTTGTACTGCCATATAACCTCTAGTATAACTACCAGTGCAATATTGAATGAAATAAACATTACTTTTTCACTTTTTTGTAATCATTATTACTTACTAAAATTTTATTAAACACCATATTTACTACCAGTCAATTTTACTTTTGTACATTAAACATTATTTTATACTTCCCATAACATTTTGTTGCCAAATTTTCAAGTTTGTATATTCAACTCCAACCTTTATATTATCCTTTGTACCTGTGTACTTGTCTACCTGTCTACCATCTTACTATCATATTATAACCAAGACATTACCCTTGTTATTTTTTACTATTATTCTTTTGGTACTTTAATTGTGAATTATATTTTGTCAATTTAAATCTAGTTATACTCCTGATCTTGTCAACAACCTATACCAGACTCTAGTGCAATTGCAAGTACCATTTCAATTTGTATTTTTATATTATAAGTTTATATTATAATTCCTACTCTAAGATTGTTTTCATATCTTAGTGACTATATTGTGTGTGCAATTAGTGTATATTTCAATTATATTATTGTTCAAGGCCCTTAACTATCTTTTGCTAACTAGTACCAACTACCTCATATATTTTTTTTTTCTACTTTTTTTATTCTTTTGCTACCTTAACTTGTATATTTTATCTTGTCAATTTAAATCTAGTTATACTCTAATTCTTGTAAACAACTTATATAACACCTTAGTGCAATTACAATTGAGAGTCTTGTGCCTTTTTTATATTATTAGATTAAACTCAGTTGTACTATAGTCAATACCAAATTCATTATATTAGACCATATTGCAATTACTAGTGAGAGACTGGTGCTATTTTTAATTTGTATTGTTATATTATTAGATTAAATCTAGTTGTACTATAGCTCATTCTAGCTCAAAACATAGACTCCACAAAAGTCATTATATTAGACCTTAGTGCAATTATTTGATTACCACTTTATTGTTCACCACAACTTATATTAGTCCCTTTTATATTATAATTTTATATTATAATTCTAACTTTAAAGAATTACCTTTAAAGTACTACCTACTATCATATTCCCAAGCTCCATTATTTGATCATCACTTTATTTGTTCACCACAAATTATTTTAGTCCCTTTTATATTGTCTCCTTTATTTTAGCTTTAAAAAACTACCTTAGCTCATTATTTTTACATTTGTTAAATAATTCAGGTGCTATTTTTTTTTTAGCTTTAGAATATTTACTTTGTTTTATACTTAATTCTAACTATAGATTCACTACAAATCTTATGATTACAAGCATTGATCCTGATACCAACCTCTTATTTAATGACTTAAATGATTCAAACAGTTACTGTAATTACTACACAGCAGAACAATCAAAGGCACTTCTCAGAGCCAACAACAACATAACTATCTTTAACTACAATATCAGATCTTTAAGCAAGCATTACGATGACCTCCTAGCATTACTAAATTCCTTGCATGCCAATATGTCCATCATTACACTAACTGAAACCTGGCTAAAGCCTGATACTACAGATGTCTATGCCATTCCTGGTTACACAGCCATACACAACTGTAGGCCAGACCAACAAGGGGGTGGCACAGCTATATACTACTCAGACCAACTAGAATGTATCACTAATACTTGCACAAGGGATGAACATGGGGAATATATAATAGCTAAATTCAAATCCAAATACCTACAAAAACCTCTCACAGTGATAAACATCTACAGAGTTCCACAATCAAACATTAGCCAATTTAGTCAAAACCTAGGAAGTATGATAACTGATGCACGCATGAACAAAGATCACTTACTACTCTCAGGTGACTTCAATATAAATCTCCTGCAAGACCAGGACCCACACGTTACTGAATTCACAAACACAATGAGTAACTGCATGTTGCTACCAACAGTAACAAAACCTACAAGAGTTACAGAGACTAGTGTTTCCCTACTTGACCACATCTGGACCAACACCATATCCCCTTTAAAATCAGGCATAATTACAGATAATACCACAGACCACTACCCTACTTTCCTCATAACAACTCTTGGTAAAATACCCCAAGACACTACTAAAGTCACCTTCAGACTTCACAATGAGGCAGCCATTAATAACTTCACAACAGCAGTAACAAACATTGACTGGCACACTGAGCTAGAAATCTATACAGATATTGACGAATGTTTTAATAATTTTCTAAAAAAGACCCAATACCTCTATAACAAGCACTGCCCTAAAAAAACTAAACAGATGACAGCTAAGAGACTGAACAGTCCCTGGCTAACACCCAGCATTCTCAAATCCATAAATACAAAACACCGATATGAAAAACAGTACAGAATGGGTCACATAACCAGAGACCAAACAAAACGTTACTCGTCAATCCTAACCAGCCTGATAAGAAGGGCAAAAAAATTGTATTATGAGAACAGATTATCCAACTTACGAGGTGATATAAAAAAGACCTGGAAGACCCTATCAGAAATTCTGGGAACAAAAAAGATATCACGAAATAGCGAAATAAAATTAGCAAAATCAGATGAACCCCAACTCCCACCAACAGAAACAGCAAACAGACTCAATGATTTCTTCTCCACTATAGGACAAAACCTTGCCAATAAAATCCCAAGCTCAGATACCCCACCAAATGACTACCTCACTGGCAACTACCCGAACACACTGTTCCTAGCTCCGACTAACCCATACGAAGTCTCCCTTATTATCAACGCACTAAAAAACAAGGCAGGAGATTTAAATACCTTACCACCCTTTATATACAAAAAAGTGTCACAAGTACTATCACCAATCATTGCAACACTCTTTAACAAATCCATTGAATCCTCCACCTTCCCTACAGTTCTCAAAATAGCAAGGGTCACCCCGATCCATAAAGGAGGAGACCAAACAGAGTTGAATAACTATAGGCCAATATCCAATTTACACCCTCTCTCAAAAATCTTCGAAAAATTAATTCATAAACGAATCTACTCCTACCTCATCTCCCAAAACATTCTCAACCCCTGCCAATTTGGATTCAGGCCTAATAAAAATACTAATGATGCTATTATACACATGCTAGAACATATATACACTGCAATAGAGAAAAAAGAAGTCCCACTGGGGATCTTCATTGACTTACGTAAAGCTTTTGATACAGTTGACCATGACTTGCTCCACGTAAAATTGTCACACTATGGTATTAGAGGGCACTCCCTCAACTACCTCAAGTCATACCTCAGCAACAGAAGCCAATATGTGTACGCAAATGGGGCAAGCTCTTCCGCTCAACCAATTACAGTTGGTGTCCCACAGGGAAGTGTCCTTGGCCCTCTTCTCTTTCTCCTATACATAAATGACCTACCAAATGCTTCGCAATTACTCAAACCCACACTTTTTGCAGATGACACTACATACGTCTTCTCTCACCCGAGCCCAGTCACGCTAGCCAATACTGTAAACACCGAATTACAGAAAATATCTACCTGGATGAGGACTAACAAACTTACACTAAACATTGACAAAACCTACTTCATTCAGTTTGGTAACAGAGCTACAGATGTACCTCTTAACATAACGATAAACAGATCACCTATCACAAAGCTAACAGAGGGAAAATTCTTAGGAATCCACCTTGATAATAGACTCAAATTTCATACACATATACAACAAATTTCTAAGAAAATTTCCAAGACTGTAGGCATACTATCGAAGATACGGTACTATGTTCCACAGTCAGCCCTCCTGGCCCTTTATCACTCTCTTATTTACCCCTATCTCACCTATGGAATTTGTGCATGGGGCTCAACAACAATTAACCATCTCAGACCACTAATTACCCAACAAAAGGCTGCAGTTAGAATGATAACAAATTCTCACTACAGGCAGCACACTCCACCAATATTCAAAACACTCAACCTACTCACCATACAAAACATCCATACTTATTACTGCACCTATTACATACATAGAACACTTAACTCTGATATTAACCCTCCCCTCAAACATCTCCTTGCCAACCTCAACAGAACACATGACCATAACACAAGGCACAGATCACTCTTTGATGTTCCTCGTGTCCATCTCACGCTATGCAAAAACTCAATGCACATAAAAGGCCCTAAAATCTGGAATTCATTACCTGTAAATATAAAAGAAACACTACCTGTTTATAAATTCAAGTCTCTTCTCAAAGATCACTTACTCACTCAAAACCAAATAAATACTGAATAACTGAACCTTATAAATTGTATATCCTATATGTTACTCACAATTATATCACACAAATGTTAAACCTAGGACCCAATCTAACTTTGTTATTTTTTTAAATACACTACCTAACAGAATACTCCATTCGACTGAATGTACAGCAATGCATGCAACCATATGACCTGTCTTTGTAATACTCATTTGTGCTTTATAGTTATCTGTTTACAATAATGTTTTATCACTGATTTCATCATTGCTTAGTTAATCTTAAGTTAATTTTAAGCCAGCCCGTAATGCTATGCATATAAGTGGCTTTGGCATGCTGCTCTTACCTGTATTTTTTGTACCTCTGTATGTATGCTTAAATTACTAAATAAATAAATAAATAAATGTAATGACACGATTGCAAACAAACCATACCACGGGCGGGATTGAACCCGCGGTCAGAGTCTCAAAACTCCAGGGGCTAACGCGACGGTCTGGAGTTTTGAGACACTCTGACCGCGGGTTCAATCCCGCCCGTGGCATGGTCTTTTTAGAACACCTAAATTCTAGCGCCTTCAAATCTGGCGAGAGAAAGCTGGTAGGCCTACATATGAAAGAATGGGTCTATATGGTCAGTGTGTGCAGTATGAAGAAATCCTGCAGCACACAGTGTGTAATGAGAAAAGAAAACTTTGACCGTGTTTTTGGATTAAAACAGCAACTTTGAACTGTATTTTTGGATGGTATTTATGGTTGTATTCTATTTTTCCTGGTGTCATTTTATAGAATGGAAGACATATTACAGAAATTGAATGATTTTGACTGGTTTCACAATGAAAAGTACCTCGAAATTGAGCTCAAAGTAGCAGAAATGCTCGATTTTTACCAAAGTTCAAAAGTAAACAAATCATGCCAGGCGTCGAATAAATGTCAACTATTGAGTCAAATATTCTTTCACAAGTGCTCTGGTATTATTTATATCATTTCTACACTAATGCAGTAGTCTGCATAACAGTAAATCTTTTATTTTTTGTGGGAATAAAAATTCCAAGTGGAAAGCAAAAGAAATGTACGAGGGGCCTGGGGACATGACTAACGAACAGAGAACTTGTTATTTTAGTGCCAGGAATGTTTGTCTTGCTTATTCTAGACCCTATTTAGAAATTGGCATCTTCTGAAATTTGTGTGAAATTAGCAAAATTGCCAATTTCTAACTACTTATTGGACAGTTGAAATTGATAATAGGTGGTTTCTTGTACTCATTCGATAGAAAAAATGGAGTTCTAGCGAAATAAGTATGATTTTTGTCGACTAGTACACAGGAATTGACCGAAAATAGGGGTCAAGGTGGGCGAAATTGCCGATGCGTAAACATCGCCGAGACCGCTAACTTCACGAGAGCATAATTCCGTAAATTTTCCATCAAATTTCATACTTTTGGTGTCATTATGATCGGGAAAAGATTCTCTTATCATTTCATAAGAATTTTTTTTTTTTTTCCTGAAAAATTTTCGACCCTAAGAACGAGTTTAGGAGAGGGCCTCTCGACCCTGAAAGGGTTAATCCATTCCAGAGCCATTGGCTAAAACTGAAATCAGCGAAAACCGAAATCGTTTTCCCCATAATAAACAATGTAAATGGAATTAATCCGTTCCAGACACCCAGAAGTATCAACAAAAAATTCTGTTTTTACCTTAAAGATAGATTTACATGCTCAAAAGAATGAACATTACACATGACACTTACCTTTATTGAAGGCTGTTGCTGCTGGAAGACAGGGAGGAGGGGAGAAGGAAGAAGGTATTCTTCGGAAGGGAAATCCCTTCCAAGGCCCTCTCAGAGACTTGTTCTCAGGGTTGCCAAAGTTCAAAAAAAAAAAAGAAAAGAAAAAAAAAAAAAAAAAAGATAGAGAATCTTTTCCCGATCATAATGACACCAAAAGTTTGAAATTTGATGGAAAAGTTATGGAATTATGCTCTCGCGAAGCTGGTGGTCAGGACGATGTTCACGCATCGGCGATTTTGCCCACTTTGAGCCCTATTTTCGGCCAATTCCAGTGTACTAGTCGATAAAAATCATAACTATTTCGCTAGAACTCCGCTTTTACTATCGAATGAGTACAAGAAACCACCTATTTACCGATTTTAACTATCCAATAAAGTGGTCAGAATTTAACAATTTTGCCAATTTCACACAAATTTCAAAAGATGCCAATTTCTAAATAGGGTCCAGAATAAACAAGAAACACATTCCTGGCACTAAAATAAAATTTCCTCTGTTCATTAGTCACATCCCCACATCCCTCTTACATTTCTTTTGCTTCCACTTTGAATTTTTATTCTCACCAAGAATAGAAGATTTACTGTTATGCAGATTACTATATTAGTGTAGAAATGGTATAAATAATACCAGCGCACTTGTGAAAGAATATTAGATTCACCAGTTGACGTGTATTGGACGCGTGGCATGATTTGTTTACTTTTGAACTTTGGCAAAAATCGAACATTTCTGCTACTTTGAGCTCAGTTTCAAGGTACTTTTCATTGTGAAACCAATCAAAATCATCTCAATTTCTGTAATATGTCTTCCATTCTATAAAATAAGACCAAGAAAACTAGAATACAACCATAAATACCATATGAAAATACAGTGCAAAGTTGCTGTTTTAAACCAAAAACACGGTCAAAGTTTTTTTTTTCTCATTATGCACAGTGCTGCAGGATTTTTTTTGTACTGCACACACTGACCACATAGACCCATTCTTTCATATGTAGGCCTACCAGCTTTCTCTTGCTAGATTTAAGAACATAAGAATGGAGGAACATTGCAAAGGCCTACTGGCCCATGCAAGGCAGGTCCTTATCAAAACAACCTCTACCTAAAGCTACCCAAGAAATAACTCCCGTACCCAATGACACCAATCAAACCCAGCCCCTCCCACTCATATATTTGTCCAATCTCTTCTTAAAGCTACCTAAGGTCCTAGCCTCTATCACCCAACTTAAATGTTTAATTGTTGTAAATGCGTCCATTTACGTAAAACACAAACCCACTTGACTGAAGAAACTAACGACAGTATGCCACTCTGCCTACACTCACATTTACAAAACTCAGTTTTCACAAAAACGCAAAATAAAAATTATAGGACTTAATCCTTTAGATACAAAATATAGACACTGGATATTATGCATATAATCTTTAAAACTACTGACATAGCCGCCTAGATTCAGAAAAAAAATTGCACTAAGGCATTTGCAATGCTTTATTGACTGAAAGCACTGGTATCACACATTTTCAAAATCTTGGAAGGAAAAGAAAGCTAAAAAGATTGTAAAAAACACATGAATCATAAACTATCACAGAATCGAAGACAGACAAAGGGAGCAAAGAGTCATAAATGAAATTAAAAGAAATCCCAAATACTTTTTCTCTTACGCAAAATCCAGGATGAACACTGCATCCATTATAGGCCCTTTACTTAAAGAAAATAATACATGACGACAATAAAGAAATGAGTGAAATACCAAACTAACAATACTACTTTGTTCAGTGAACCACTTGTCAGTTTACAGAGCGAAGACGCTAACGAGATTTTCATGAATGAGAATCAAAACATTGCTGACCTTCTCCCCAGCTGACTTTAAAGAAACCATCGTCAGCATGCCCAGACTTGTTGAATTAGACACATGTGCAACTCTTGGGTATCTTATTGATACCCAAGAGTTGCACATGTGTCTAATTCAACAACATGTCGGTTCTCTGAACCATTCATCTACCATGCCCAGACTTGTGGAACTCTATATTCATTAAAAATTGCAAGAAGCCATTATCTTAGTATTTGTGGAGGAGGAGCCTGGATACAGATGTCATCTCAGAGTTACTAAAAACTACTGACATTGCCCCACTTCACAAAGATGGCATTAAAACAATTCCAAAAAACTATAGCCCAATAAACCTATCTTCACACATTATCAGAATCTCAGGATGGGTCCTGAGAAGCAAGACTGCCAAGCACATGAAATGACAACAATTGCACAATCCTAGGCAGCATGAGTTTAGGGCAGGTCGCTCCTGCCTCTCACAACGGCTCTGACATGGTCCTAGACGCACTAGAAGACAAGCTTAATGCCGATGTAACGCACACTAATTTTGCAAAAGCTTTCGACATGACCATGCGTGATTGCCCACAAAATGCGTGCAAAAGGAATAACTGGAAAGGTGGGCAGATGGATATTGAACTTTTTAATAAATAGAACCCAGATAGTAGTAGTAGTAAACAAAGTCAGAGACTGCTACAGTGAAAAGCTCTGTTCAAGGCATCGTACTCAACCGACTTCAGTTTCTCAATCTTATATCGAACATCGACAGGGATATAAATCATAGCACTGTGACATCCTTTGCTGATGACACCAGAATCTCTGAGAGCGGCGTCCCTGGAAGACACAGCAAATCTTCAAGTGGATATAAATCAAGTCTTGCAGTGGGATTCAGATAACAATGTGATGTTTAACGAGGACACGTTTCAGTTGTTACGCTATGGAAGAATGGAGGGAATGAAGACCGTAATCAATCAATAGACATAGAGAAAGTTCCACATGGGAGACTTGGGAGTAATGCTGTCAGAAAATCTTATATCCAAGGTCCACAACAATGTTGACATTGTTACATCAAGAAAAATAGGCCGGATAACCAGAACTTTCAAGACAAGAAGAGATGCTGAGCCAGTGCTGATACTCTTCAAGTCACTTGTTCTCTCCAGGTTAGAATATTACTATATATTAATAGCAGACTTGAAAGCAGTTGGGCTTGAAAATGTGTAAAAATCTTTAATTACCTGTATGCATTTTATCAAGCAGCTGAGCTACTGGGAACGTTTGAAGTCTGTTCAAACAGTATTCCCCGAAATGTAGACGAGAAAGGTACATTATAACATTATATTACACCTGGCTTCCCCAATGAGCATGGAAAATCCTTCAATGATGACATAGGTAATGATGATAGAGTCAAGCTCAGTGTCATAGGTTAGCTTTAGCGCCATTAGGATTGCCAATTCAGAGTGTAGACGCCCAGTTGTTAATTCTGAAAACGCTAAAACAAGAGATTTGACAGACGGTTCAAAATACCCCAAATAAAAAGTAGACGAGTACCCTATGTGAGAATTCAACGAGTGTCAGAGGTCCCCAACTCTTCAACGCCTTCCGTGCATAAGAAAAATTACCAACAAACCTCTGGCTATCTTCAAGAGAAAACTTAACAGACAAGTTCCTCAAATCAGTGCCTAACCAGGCGGGCTGTGGTTCGTACGTTCGACCACCCGTGGCCAGCAGTAACAACCCAGATTATCAGACCTTGATCCACCAGGACACCTGGTCTGGGATCGGCCACGAGGACGCTGGTACTATGATATGGTTATCCACGTTCCGGAAGACAAAATACCAACCTGATGTACCTACACAGACTTTTTAAAATATTAAAAGCAAGTGTGACGATCGAGTAATAGCAAACAAAAACGTGTCCAGAGGCAATTATTTGAAAAAAGTGGCTGATGGGTTCCCTCTATCAAGAACCCTTCCTTCACCAGTGATGGCTGCGACCCCTGTCGCAGCCATAACTCAGCAATAAGACCCCAGCCGCAGTTATCAGCAACACCACCCATGCCGCAGTTATCAGCAACACGACCCATGCCGCAGCTATCAGCAACACGACCCAGACCTCAGCATCACTCGCAACACGACCAATCACTCACAAGAGGACGCAGGCCGCGGTGATCACAAGCACTCCCGCTGGTGTTGTGGTGGCCAGAGTGTACAGTAAGGCAGCAGGAACTACTTAAAGTCTCATTAACCAGACACAAGGCTCTCCAGGCGCCAGTCTTCATACATTACTGGTGTCCCAGTGTCTCTCGCACAGCTGATTTATGCTCGATCACGCACCGCCACCCTAGCATCTGTAATATATCTCTCTTGCAGTTATGTGAGAGAGAGAGAGAGAGAGAGAGAGAGAGAGAGAGAGAGAGAGAGAGAGAGAGAGAGAGAGAGAGAAAGAGAGAGAGAGAGAAAATACTGTTATCGATAATGCTCAGTATATGCCACACACGCCTCCCAAACATGAGCTAATAGGCACAAAATGGAAAAACTCTTGCAATTCAATCTGAAAATGAGCCTGAAGACTGCTCCCACACGCGCCAGGAATTTTCTTTTTACACAAAATCAGGAGCGAATCCTTTCAGTCAGTACTGTGATTGAGTTCTGCGAGTCCTGGTTACCTTGTTAGTCCTGCGAGTCCTGGTTACCTTGTTAGTCCTGCGAGTCTTGTGGTTTCCCTGTCAGCCCTACAGCTGTGGTGTTGTTATATCTGGGAAAGGTAAGAATGACAGGATCTTCAAGATAGTTAAGTAATAAGGTGGAAGTACATGAGGAAGAATAAGGTAAGAGTGTGATACACCTTCCTCACAACACTCTCTGCAGGACTTCACTCACCTTATCTACCTTTACTAGATTTTTACCTTACCACTTCCTTATAAATACATATAGCATTAGCATAAGAACATAACGAGGAACACTGCAGCAGGCCTATTGGCCCATACTAGGCATGTCTTTCTCAAACCTAGCCTTACTTATATTAACACAAAATAAAAGATGGAAAAGTCAGGATAGTCTCAATCTTACCCATAATAATATTAATACAAAATAAGGATGGAAGTAAATACCAAATTCCACAATATTACAATTATACTTGACTAATACAATAACAGGGAGTTTACTGCTCGGTTACCGAGAAAGCGACCTGATACTAGACCTCTGGGAAAATAAAATACAATCATTTATTTGTAATGCTTGAGAAAGTGGGGACACAAATAACTGGAAAAAAAAAAAACAGAATATCAGCTTCATATTCACCTCATCTTTCATAGACCCATCCGCTGACACGTCCACTCCCAAATATCTGAATACGTTCACCTCCTCCATACTCTCTCCCTCCAATCTGATATTCAATCTTTCATCACCTAATCTTTTTGTTATCCTCATAACCTTACTCTTTCCTGTATTCACCTTTAATTTTCTTCTTTTGCACACCCTACCAAATTCATCCACCAATCTCTGCAACTTCTCTTCAGAATCTCCCAAGAGCACAGTGTCATCGGCAAAGAGCAGCTGTGACAACTCCCACTTTGTGTGTAATTCTTTATCTTTTAACTCCACGCCTCTTGCCAAGACCCTCGCATTTACTTCTCTTACAACCCCATCTATAAATATATTAAACAACCACGGTGACATCACACATCCTTGTCTAAGGCCTACTTTTACTGGGAAAAAATTTCCCTCTTTCCTACATACTCTAACTTGAGCCTCACTATCCTCGTAAAAACTCTTCACTGCTTTCAGTAACCTACCTCCTACACCATACACTTGCAACATCTGCCACATTGCCCCCCTATCCACCCTGTCATACGCCTTTTCCAAATCCATAAATGCCACAAAGACCTCTTTAGCCTTATCTAAATACTGTTCACTTATATGTTTCACTGTAAACACCTGGTCCACACACCCCCTACCTTTCCTAAAGCCTCCTTGTTCATCTGCTATCCTATTCTCCGTCTTACTCTTAATTCTTTCAATTATAACTCTACCATACACTTTACCAGGTACACTCAACAGACTTATCCCCCTATAATTTTTGCACTCTCTTTTATCCCCTTTGCCTTTATACAAAGGAACTATGCATGCTCTCTGCCAATCCCTAGGTACCTTACCCTCTTCCATACATTTATTAAATAATTGCACCAACCACTCCAAAACTATATCCCCACCTGCTTTTAACATTTCTATCTTTATCCCATCAATCCCGGCTGCCTTACCCCCTTTCATTTTACCTACTGCCTCACGAACTTCCAGACTCCACCTTTTAACAATTCCTCAAAATATTCCTTCCATCTTCCCAATACCTCTACCTCTCCATTTAATAACTCTCCTCTCCTATTTTTAACTGTACGGAGAGTACAATCCAGAGTCCAGCTCACACGCAGGCTTCCCTCCTAACTCTCCTTTCCTTGCAATCATAAAGGCTTCTACTTCCGGCTGCTTCATGGAAGCTTCGCCATGAGTTCGCTCATAGAGATGAGAACAGGATATCAGTACGAAGGAAACTCCGAGATTAGCACTACCATTTCTCATGAACAAATAGTGGGAAAAAGGCAGATAACAGACGCAATATATCACAGTGAGTCCGCCCTGTGAGCCAGTTTTGTGAATCCCGTGATTATCCTGTCAGCCCTGAGAGTTAATCCTGCCAGCCTTGATGTGATGTGGAATACGATTTTTATACTATTTTTAAATGTTAGAATGTGACTGATAAAGTGGGTTTAAACAAAAGATATGTGAACCAGTTATATTTAGTGTGAGGGCCTAGCAGTAAGGTCAGGTCAAAGTGAGCGACCGGAGACAGGAAATGCATGTGGCCGACGCTGACCTGAGGTCAGCGTGACCGGGCCGGGACAAGACCGGCGAACCTACTACAATACAGTCAGCGTGACGAGGATACCTAGGACAATTATGATTAGCCTAGCATGAGGTGGGGTATGGCAGATGATTTTTTTATAAGCTTAAGTGAATTTTAAGATTTTATAATCAAGTCAAGAATAGTTTAAACCCTAAACAGGGATTAAGGTAAACTCTCAAGTGTGTGTGTGTATGTGTGTGTGTGTGTGTGTGTGTGTGTGTGTGTGTGTGTGTGTGTGTGTGTGTGTGTGTGTGTGTGTGTGTGTGTGTGTGTGTGTGTGTGTGTGTGTGTGTGTGCGCGCGCGCAATAAGATCACAGTAAGCAGGTGATGTCAGAATATGCAAAACAACCACTGTGAAAGGATAGTGAAATTCCAAGCGTTTTCGTGACTTCACATTATCAAGGAACTATAGTTCCTTGATAATGTGAGAAGTCACGAAAGCGATTGGAATTTCACTATCCTTTCAGAGTGGTTGTTTTGCGTGCGCACGCGTGCGCACACACACACACACACACACACACACACAGTTTACATTAATTAATCCCTTAATCCTAGACAAGTATACTGCTTGTCTAGGAAATGTATGTCTGCACTGACATTTATAACCTTCCAGACCCTTTGTCCCTCATGCCTAAGTCAATGAAAATTCATCTGCCATACTACACATCGTGGGCCAATCTTAACTGCCTTAGTGACCTCACTCAGCCCAGCAGCTAGGTGCTTCACAGGGTCCGTGTTTCCCTCTACCTCACCTCCCATCACCTGATCACCTTGACTAACACACAGATCAGCTATCTAACCAGGCATAACTAGTTGCAAGGACTTTTCGTTAAACTTGGTGGATTGTTAAGGAAAAATGACTTTTCAACATTTAAAAATAAGATCAATGTGGTACCATAAATAACACAGACAGATAAGGTTGGTAGACAGATTTCAAAAATAGGGATGATGGTAGATAAATTGAAAAGTAGAGTTAGTAATATGCAGGGTTGGTAGGTAGAGTTGAAGGTGTGGTTTGGTAGACAGATTTGAGGTTGGAGTTGTTGGATATATAGGTGGGGCTATTTCGGTGAGAAGAGAAATAGGAAAATATGTCTGACAGATGGCTATGAAGGTTGTGCTGGTAGATAAAAAGTTGGGGTTGGTACATAGATAAGATAGGGATAGTAGAGATAGGAAGGTGGGACTAGTAGACGGATGGGAAGGTGGAGCCGTGTTCCTCAGGGAGTGACTCTCACGTCTACCATCTCACAAAAAACAATTCCAATAATGTGCCTTGCTTCCTCCCGCCTCACCAGAAGAAAATCTCAACCTCCCTCTTCCTTTACCTGGAGGACAACACCCCTCTTTCCTTCTCACCTGGAGGACAGCAACTCTCGTTTCCTCCACTACTTTCCCAGAAGCTGCCTCCACTACATCCACAGCAGCTGCCTCCGTCATTAATCCAAATATCTGTCTCCGCCACACGCTCCACAAACTTGAGGAAGGTTCCTCCCTACACCTTTTCTCCAGGTTCCCTCCACAGCTCGTAATTCCTGGAAGCTGCGTCTTCAATCTAGCTTTTCTGAAACACGTATGTTTTAACACGGACCATTCCAGGAAGGCTGCTTCTTACAATACCTATCTTTCCAGGAGGCTGTATCTTCCAGTACCTAGCCTTCCAGAGGGCTGCATTTTCCAGTACCTAGCTTTCCAGGATGTATCTTCCAGTACCTATCCTTCCAGAGGGCTGTATCTTACGGTACCTAACTTTCCAGGGTGTATCTACCAGTACTTAGCTTACCAGGAGGATGCATTTTCCAGCACCTTGCTTTCCAGGAAGGCTGTATCTTCGTTTCTAGATTTCCAGGAAGGCCATATCTTCCAGTACCTAACTTTCCGGGAGGATGCGTCCAGTACCTAGCTTTCCAGGAGAATGTATCTTCCAATACCTAGATTTCCAGGAGGCTGTATATTCCAGCACATAGCTTTCCAGGAGGCTGTACCTTCCAATTACCTAGATTTCCAGGAGGCTATCCTTTGTATTACCTAGTTCCAATGAGCATCCGCCAGCCACAGAGCCTCGAGTTTCACCCCCAACAGTGCCTCAAGACATCAGTTATGAGGCTCACCAGGAGACAGTCTTAATAACTCTTACCAGCCCTCAGTCGCTATATGAACATTACACGAAGAGTCAGGTACCACTATAATACTTTATTACCTTCAGGGAATGCCTGTGGATTAATTTTCATTAGATAAATATTTAATTTACTCTGCATTCATTCTCTGAGTTCTGGTCATATTAAAAACTACTCAAGCTGGTAATGAAAAGAAAATCGCAAAAAATGAAGATTTTTATTTCAACTTCAAGTTACGATTGTATTTATCTTTAATTGGATCACACTGACAGTTATGATATGTTAATTTGCTCCCAAGTCAATAATTACATCGGGTTACCAAAAACGATGGGTATCAAACTCTTCAGGGTCAAATCAACCTGGGTCAGGTGATAACCATACGTGGTCATAGGTCAAGTGATACCCTCTCGTGATGACGGATTATCCATATCTTGTTCTTCCACTTTTAATCCCCTTTAAGAGAGGTTCCTTAATGCTGGTGAGGGGCTCTTGATCTGTGTTCCAATTACCTAAATTAAGCCTGAACGCCTTCCGCACCCCCTCCCCATAGGCACTGTATAATCCTTACGGGTTTAGCGCTCCCCATAATAATCCAGCTCCAATATTCAAGTGGTATACCCTCCCTACACCAGGTCAGGTCCTCCTTCCCCAACCCTACACCAGGTCAGGTCCTCCCTCACCCTCCCTACACCAGTTCAGGTCTTTCCTCCCCCTCCCTAAACCAGGTCAGGTCCTCCTCCACCATCCCTGCATCAGGTCAGGTCTTCCCTCCCCATCCCTACACCAGGCAAGGTCCTCCTGCACCCCTGCATCAGGTCAGGTCCCTCTCCCCCCTTTCCCTAAACTTTTTCACTTCTACCCCCTCCCCCCCACTTTCCCCTCACCCTCCCTCACTCTCCATTACCATTAGGTCGAGAACGAGAAAACTTTTGTCAATAAGGCTGAAAGCCCCAACACAGGTAATTAGCGTACAAAGCTCGTCTCGCGGGTATTGAAGAGCCCAGGATCAAACCCAAACATTTTCCTCTTATATCCAGAAGACGGTGGCTTGGCTCGCTGCTAAGCTCAGTGAGCTCTAGCTCCTCAGCCTTGTGACAGTTGATAGGGTCACAGTCTGTTGGTTCCTGAGCTAACACTCGCCAATTTGTGATTGCTACCAATTTGTGATAACCGAATGCCATTCTTCTACGTGCGGGTGATTCAGCGCAAAGACTGTTGCAGGTTCGATCCTAAATCCAGGTAAATACCTACTTATTTGCAGCTACGGCACTTGGCAGAGGTACTTGTCAAGTTTCCTACTGAAGACGGTACACTTGTACCGTCAGTGTTTCTGACATCTTTTGGTAATGTTGAATAGTCTGGGACCACGGATGTTGATACAATGTACAGTGTTCTCTTACCGTGCCCATGGCGAACCTGCTTTTCACTATTTGACATTTCCTCCCACATCAATAGGTGTGTATAGTTCAGTATATATACCATGAGGTGTGTATCGTTGTGTATATATTTCAAGAGGTGCATATCGTTCAGTGTATATATACCCAGAGGTGCGTATCGTTGTGTATATACAACCCTGTGAAGAAGGGAACTACTGGGTGAATTATTCAGTCTCATTCCTTTATAAAAAATAATAGAAAAACAAATGAGAATATCGATAAGAACCTTAAACACATCTTTATTATACAGAAAAATATGAAGTATTAACCCTAACTGAAGCAATTATGAAAAAATAATAAAATGAATTCAGAACAGATACGACTTCAGAAATATGTCAGAAGGCTGCAGTAATGTGAGCTAGTGCATGGCTCTGTAGAGACCAGGTAGGTCACGAAGATTAAAGAAGACGTCCTATTCATGGGTTTGTGGTAGGCCAGAGTTGTCGTAGCACAGGAAAGGTTGTCTTGAGGACAACTGATAGTCAAGGAGGCCAGATAGTGTTGGGGGCCAGAGGGTTGACGGGAAACAGAAAATACTGTCACGATGAGTATACGACAGCTACAGCAGTTGAATCGTCAAGTGACTAGTTGATCCAGAATCTGCAAGCCCCTTCCACTGACAACACCTGGTCCACAAGACTAGTGCGACCCAACACCAATTCTACGGTTTGAGAAAACCAGTGGCTACCAAAGGACACACAGGTTATGGTATAAAGGTAGTAGCCAAGTTTAAACGTAATGTCAATACAGGTAGCCTTGAAAAACAAAATTTTACCTAATAATCCCAGTGAATTACTTACCCAGCGAGCCAGTAGAGAGACTGAGCTGCCTACCTGTACCATGTGATGAAGTATATTCACCACTTCAAGTAGCGAGTGAGGTGGCGAGTAAGTAAGTTTATTCAGGTATACACAAATACAGTTACATAGAATTATCATACATAGCAGCATATGTGTAGTGTGTGTGTGTACTCGATCCTAATTGTGGTTGCAGGGGTCGAGACTCAGCTCCTGGCCCCGCCTCTTCACTGATCGCTACTCGGTCCCCTCTCTCTCTCTCTCTGCTTCCTGAGCTGTATCATACCTCTTCTTAAAACTATGTATGGTTCCTGCCTCGACTACTTCACTTGCTAGGCTATTCCACTTCCTGACAACTCTATGACTGAAGAAATACTTCCTAACGTCCCTGTGACTCGTCTGAGTCTTCAGCTTCCAGTTGTGACCCCTTGTCCCTGTGTCCCCTCTCTGGAACATCCGATCTCTGTCCACCTTGTCTATTCCCCGCAGTATCTTGTATGTCGTTATCATGTCTCCCCTGAGCTCTTGGACTAGCCTTGTTGCAAACCTTTGTACTTTCTCTAACTTCTTGACGTGCTTGACCAGGTGTGGGTTCCAGACTGGTGCTGCATACTCCAGTATGGGCCTAACGTACACAGTGTCTTGAACGATTCCTTATTAAGGTATCGGAACGCTATTCTCAGGTTTGCCAGGCGCCCGTATGCTGCAGCAGTTATTTGGTTGATGTGTGCCTCCGGTGATGTGCTCGGTGTTATGGTCACCCCAAGGTCTTTCTCCTTGAGTGAGATTTGTAGTCTTTGTCCACCTAGCCTATACTCTGTCTGCGGTCTTCTTTGCCCCTCCCCAATCTTCATGACTTTGCATTTGGCTGGATTGAATTCGAGAAGCCAGTTACTGGACCACATGTCCAGCCTCTCCAGGTCTCTTTGCAGTCCTGCCTCATCCTCATCCGATTTAATTCTTCACATCTGCGAACAGGGACACTTCAGAGTCTATTCCTTCCATCATGTCGTTCACATATATCAAAAATAGCACTGGTCCTAGAACTGATCCCTGTGGGACCCCGCTCGTCACAGGCGCCCACTGTGATACCTCTTCACGTACCATGACTCGTTGCTGCCTCCCTGTCAGGTATTCCCTGATCCATTGCCATGCCCTCCCTGTTACATGCGCCTGATCCTCCAGCTTCTGCACTAATCTCTTGTGGGGAACTGTGTCAAAGGCCTTCCTGCAGTCTAGGAAAACGCAATCTACCCACCCCTCTCTCTCTTGTCTTATTTCTGTTACCTTGTCATAAAACTCCAGGAGGTTTGTGATACAAGATTTGCCTTCCATGAACCCATGCTGGTTTTCATTTATAATCTTGTTCCTTTCCAGGTGTTCGACCACTCTCCTCCTGATAATCTTCTCCATGACTTTGCACACAATACATGTCAGAGAGACAGGTCTGTAGTGTGTGTGTGTATGTGTGTGTGTGTGTGTGTGTGTGTGTGTGTGTGTTTGTGTGTGTGTGTGTGTGTGTGTGTGTGTATGTCGGTATCATGAAGGGGGCAGGAAGAGATTATTTTATCCAAATTTCTTTTGTCTTCCTCATTTATGGTCAAACTTTTAAACTATGCACCCTGGTTCAAAAACTTGAGGCGCGACGTTAGTTCGATTTTATTTTCCAGGGTGTAGGCTATCCCTCGACTTTTACAGATCAAAGGTCCAGCATCACAACACAGCTTTCCTCGTACTTACCTCGTTCATACGTATCTTACTCAAGATACTATAGTTATGTAAATAAAAGATATGGAATTTTTATCAATGACCTTTTTTCTGGTGTTTAAGACAATACTGATAAATATTTATGCAATACAATCGCAGACAGGGGATCTTAACAATTTTAAGACGAGCCACCGGGGGATGGAAATCTTCAGCTCAAGTACTTTCATACATCTCTGTGCGTCATCAGGAGCAATGCAATATTGCAAGAGTAGCAATAGGAGGAATTAGGGAAAGTATTCTCAGAGTAAGGTAGCGTGGTGTAATAGAGGATCTTGCTGGTGTCATCACGCTACCTTACTCTGAGAAAAACTTCCTCTCATTATTCTTGTTGCTACTCTTGCAACATTACATAGCTCCTGATGACCCATGGAGACGTGTGAAAGAGCTTGAGCTGAAGATTTACAGCCCCCTTGGTTCGTCTTGCATAAATATTTAGTGCGTGTGTACTCACCTGTATGTAGTTGCAAGGGTCGAGTCATAGCTCTTGTGGTAAACTGCAAGTCTTTGAAAAATAAATTACAATACCGAGGCTGGCAGTAATCAAAAGTAACCTATAGACTGTAGAGGGATAGCTTGACGTTTTGGCCCATAATGCACTTTTATTAAGCCGTGAGGAATTAATCTCTAATGTTTTACGGAGAATCGAGCCTCCAACAAACCTTCCCCAGGTCGCGAGATCCATACGGTTTTAGTGCTTCAATAAAACAATGAATAATACCCCGATGGTAAACAAACTCCCCATTGAGTTACTACACAGTGTTGTCTCTGCGTGGCGCATCTGACGGTTTGTTTACATTCCTGTCTGGTGAATGATCAGCCGGTAAACAGTGCCAGTGAGGGACGGCAGCCTCTGTTGACAGGATGCTCGACCGGGAAAAGAGCTCCGGCAACCAGTTCAACCAATTCGGTCAAAGCGCGTGGCCGTTCGGTCAGGACTTTGAGCAGGGCTCTCGGCCAGGCCTTTGAGCAGGGCTCTCGGCCAGGCCTTTGAGCAGGGCTCTCGGCCAGGCCTTTGAGCAGGGCTCTCGGCCAGGCCTTTGAGCAGGGCTCTCGGCCAGGCCTTTGAGCAGGGCTCTCGGCCAGGCCTTTGAGCAGGGCTCTCGGCCAGGCCTTTGAGCAGGGCTCTCGGCCATGGCTCAAACTGATTCAAGCCCTATCCTCCCTACACACTGCAACATTTCGTCTCTCTAAACAACCTCCACGACTAATGACCATTAAATTTAACAACTGCACGAAGTCAATCTGGACTTTTCTAGACCTAAGATACGTTTGTAAAACAGCAGCAGCACCAGCAGCAGGGGGTGGACTGTGTTCCAGCAGACATAGCAGCAGGGGGTGGACTGTGTTCCAGCAGACATAGCAGCAGGGGTAGAGGGTGTTCCGGCAGACAGCAGCAGCACCAACAGCAGGGTGTGGACTGTCTTCCAGGAGACACAGCAGTAGGCGTTGAGGGTGTTCCAGCAGACAGTAGCAGAGGGTAAATGGTGTTCCAGCAGACAGCAGCAGCAGGGAGTGGACGGTGTTCCAGCAGACACAGGAGAAGGGGTTGAAGGTGTTCCAGAAGACACAGGAGAAGAGGTTGAAGGTGTTCCAGCAGATACAGCAAAAAAGGATTGAAGGTGATCCAACAGATACAGCAGAAGGGGTTGAAGGTGATCCAGCAGACAAAAAAAGCAGCAGCAGGGGTTAAAGGTGTTCCAACAGACACAGCAGTAAGAGTTGAGGGTGTTCCAGCAGACACAAATGGAGAATGTGAAGTTGGATTGGATGAGGTGCGAGACTAACCTCACATATGGTGTGAGGTTTGTGTATGGTAAGTGGTTTGGGTACCAGTTTAAACAGGGGCAGCACACATGAATTTTTGCTAAAAAAACAAAGAAAATCTCAGGCGGGCCGCACTGCGCAGTCAAACAGGCTGCGGGTCGGATCCTGAAAGCTTCTGCGTCGGTAGTATAATAAATAAATGGTCCTGCCCAGGGCACTGCAATTAATACTTTTTTTTGCACACGAATAGAAACTGACACATGGAAAACAGTTAAAAGTAATAGCTAGAAGTAAAATTAATATATATATATATATATATATATATATATATATATATATATATATATATATATATATATATATATATATATAATGCAACAGTGCAAACCTTTTAATATTTTTCTCTTTTGATAAAAGTGGAATGATTCAAGTAACTGTTGATAAGAGTGTAATCATTCTGGCAACTTTTCACTAAATGGAACGAAAACACACACACACACACACACACACACACACACACACACACACACACAAAGAAGCGTATGGATTCAAAGCATTATCGCTCCTGCCTCCCTGTCTCTGACTAGGCCACTTGGTCGGTGGTCTGGTCATTCAGGCTGTTAGTGCCTGCGGCTCGCATTCTTACGTAGGAACCAGAACCATGAAACATGCAGTAGATCTGTCGATGATTCACCTTAGAATAGGAAGAAGGAATGGAGAGTCATAATAATCTTTGTAAACTATCAACACCGAGTTATACCTGTGCTTACTGCAACCATATCTTTTACTGGTCAAATCTGACACTAACTTGCCTCCCGACTCTTGAAAGATTATTCCTGGTTTAAAATATGAAGTGATTTAAGCACTTGATAAGTGAACCAAAAAGTAATTAAAGCTAAATGTTTATTATTTTATTACTGAGTGCCTCTTGTATGTAAACTGCCAAGCAAGGCATCTGAACACTCTTAGTTTGTGCTGATCCTGGTAAACCCAGGAAACAATTCTCCTGACAGGCTTTTCTTTATCTGCCAGAAGAAGAGGAGGAGGAAGAGGCAGTGGTTTTTAGAAGCATCGAAATATTTACTTGATTCGTCCTGGTGGACGAAACGCTGAATTAACAAATCCCAAAGTGGACGGAATTTTGAATTGATAAATCCCCTGGTGAGCAAAATGCTCGACTGATAAGTCCCCTGGTGAGCAAAATGCTGGACTGATAAGTCCCCTGGTGGGCAAAATGTTGGACTGATAAATCCCCTGGTGGGCAAAATGTTGGACTGATAAATCCCCTGGTGGGCAAAATGTTGGACTGATAAATCCCCTGGTGGGCAAAATGTTGGACTGATAAATCCCCTGGTGGGCAAAATGTTGGACTGATAAATCCCCTGGTGGGCAAAATGTTGGACTGATAAATCCCCTGGTGGGTGTAATATATCCCATTAAAAATTTCCTAACGTTGAACACGTTCCTTATTTACACACCTGTACATACCTTTGATGGGTTTCGAGAATTTACCTACTCCAGAAGCCCGTCCCTGGGTCAGGCTTGTCTGGTTCTTGCCAGACACGTCGTGAGATATGTATAACCAAATATAGGAAAGGACAACAAAAGGTCATTAACAGCAAGCGAGGAGAGGGTAATGCTAAGAACACAGCCTCGAGGGATGCCTTCAGCCTGGATAAAGTCGGGGGAAGGGGGAGAGAAGCTATTATTAACCTGGAGTGTTTCTCCAGCAAGAATTCCCTGAGGAAAAATGGTAGATTGCCTCGAAGATCGAAGGAATGGGCTTGGGCCAAGATGTTGTTACGCCAAGTAGTGTCATAGAGGACAAAAAAGGCACAATACCGTGACTAGAATACACAGATAACCCGCAAATAGGAGAGAGAAGCTTAAGACGTTTCAGTCCGACTTTTTCTATTTACGGGTAACACTAACATACTAACTCACCTTTGTATATTAGTGTGACTTGTCAATGGTCCAAGTTGGACCGAAACGTCGTTATAAGCTTCTCTCTTCTGTGTGTGTGGGTTATTTGTATAGTGTCAGACCTTTTTTTCGAGATCAAAAACAATCGCAGTAACTGAGTATTAGCGAAAGCGTTGCAAACATACGTATCCAGGTGGAATAAAGAGTTGTGAATTCTACGGGATTAGTGCTTATATTAGTTACATGGTCTGTGTGACTTTCAGACGCAACGTAACAAAGAAACTTGCACATTCTCCATGCTGCTTTAATTTAGTGGACTGCTCTGAACACTGATTCATATTAATCTACAATGGAACCTCGGTATACGACCAGCTCCCTAATCGAACAAAGCTCAGCACTCGACCAACAATATGACCTGCCAGAACTTCTCTGTAAACTATTTCGTGTTTCTTCACATATTTTGTTTTTTTTTCGTATTACATATCTGTATAAATAAGTCACCATGGGGCCTACGACGATTAGTGATAATAGCCAACCAAACAGAAAATTGGTTGGGAAGAACTTGTTCGATACTCAAACGGAGCGGCACTCGAAAAAGCCTTCGGGAATTAACGTCGCATACCGAGGTTCCACCGTATTATAATTTCGCTCATTTATTTTTCATCGTTAATGCCTAACCCTCCTGTGATTAATGACCCAATTCTTCAGGTAGTTCTTGGACTCTAAGTAGAAACATCCTGGTCGGCTATGTTTCCTTACGCCCTTGAGAGCTCCCTTACACTTTTCTCTTCGTTACGTTTTCGTTCTATAATTTTGGTATGGTTTTGTGTAAACATTTTGCATCTTTCATTGTATGTTTTCGTTTTGCTTTACAAATTCTTAGTGTTTTAGCTAGAGCCTCTCCGTTAACTGGGTGTTTCATTATTCATGAAGTCGCTAAAAGTGATAATATCTTGCTGAAAGTGATGACGTCTCATGACTGACATATCTTGCTGAAAATGATGGTTTCATGACTTACATTTCGCTGAATGTGATGACGTCTCACAACCGTCATCATCTCTCAATAAAAGTGACGTCTCATAACTGACAATCATCTGCAGGACTGTGAGACTGCCCTGTTCGCAGATGCGACAAATTACATGTTTAATCAATCCATCTTCTCAATCGTCTGCTGTCAAGCTAATGCATTTGGGCTGAGCTGCCGAATTGCAATTCTGACAATTGGAATAATTGGGATAATTTTATCCTGACAGATTGTGCAAATTACATCTGTCAGCGAAACTCTTCATTTGTGGTCTGAGTCTTCTCTTGTATGGGATATCTGCTGTGTTTGTGAGTGTTAATTGTTGTCAGCTGGTAACTGGTATCAACTGGTGTGTGTCATGATTGCTGGTGTTTATTAGTGTCATTTGGTATTGATTGGTTTCAGCTGGTGTTTATTGGTACCAGCTAGTGTTTATTTGTTCAACTTCTCCTGCCTTCGAGAGCCTTGTCGTACCTCTTCTTGAATCTATGGATGGATTCTGCCTCGACCACTCCGCTGTCCAGGTCGCTCCACTTCCTAAGACTGAAAAAATACTTACTAACATTCCTGTGACTCATCTGTGTTTGCAACTTCCAGCTGTGCCCTCGTATTTCTATTCCCCGTTTCTTGAATAATCTGTCCCGGTCCACCCTAACAATTCCTCTGAGTATTTTTAATGTTATCATATCATATACTCTAATGTCGTCAGGTGTAGTTCTCTTAACCTCTTTTCATAAATTCTGGGACTAGTCTCGTTGTTAACCTCTGCACTCTGGGCTCTATACTTGTGCTGCATACTCCAATATGAGCCTGACGTACACCATATACACTGTCTTGATTGACTCCGTGTTTAAGTTCCTGAAACGCACGTTTGCTGCAGCAGTTATTCGGTTGATGTGCGCCTCAGGTGATATGCTCTGTACAACACTCACCTCAAGGTCCTCCTTGAGTGAGACTTGCAGTCTTCCCATCGAGCCTGTACTCCATTCCTTGTCAACGGCAAGAAATATGGGGTTGTAGGCCTATCACAGTAAGAAGGTGCTGTACGCCTATTACTGTTAAACAGTTACAGCTGCACCACAGTGTAATCACCATCGCAGAGCAGTAGGTGATTGACACAGGCGCTCAGTGCTCCGGGAACAACACAACTGCCTCGCCACAATAAAACACTTGAGACATTTTCCTCTGATTGTAAATGATACGGTGACAAGCTCCGGATAAAGACATTTATCAGTACATTAATTAAAAGAAATATTTTGCCACGAGTGGCAAAAACGTTTCCTTTAGTAAACGTCCTGAACTGTAACTGTAATATCTCAATATTTTCCTCTGTGTTTACTCTGGAAATTGCATTCTTTCAACTCTCATTTCCTTGTTGTAAACAAAAAAAAAAAAGGCAAGAGATCAAAGAGGAGGCCCAGGACGGAGCCTCGACAAAGGTGGTCATAATTCTTCCCATCTTGAACCAAAAGCCCAGCAGTTTCCAGGAGGGTCTTTTCCCCCGCCAGCTAGTTGGAAAGTAAAGTCTTTGAAGAAGTTGTCGGACAGAAGACATAAAGAGCTGAAGTGTGCCCACTGGTGGGTCTTGATGCAACCCTTTAGCAACGTTGTGACTGCGCCGCTATTTGTCTCTACTTGCTACAGAAGGGAGTTGCTTTGAACCCAGGTTTCGAACCCAAGGCAAGGGCAAGTCAGCTATTTGTAGCAAGCATGTACGATACCTCTACAGGATTGTGGGGGTCCACGGCTCCTACAGAAGATTTAGAATTAGAACTAGAACTCAGAGGTAAAGACCCATAAAGGGTGAGGGGAAAGTGAGGATAGGTGAAAAATAGATAAGGGAGAGGAAAGGCTGCAGCACGAGAAAAAGAGCCAGGACTACACCCAGCACTATCTGAGGATCCAAATAGCTTACTGACGAGTAAGTCTGTAGCACCTAAGATATTCTTATTGACGACAATAAAGATACCCAAGAGTTGCATTATATGTCTCATTCACCAACTTGTCGGTATTGTATACCATTCATTTCAATAACCTTTCATTCATCAATACAAAAATAACGCCAATATTTTCGCCAATACTTTCAGTCTTTCTAGAGACCCTCAGGCGCTACCGAGGAGGGGTCTCTAGTAGACTGAAAATATTAGCTTTATTTCTGCACTGGTAAATGTAAGATACTTAACGGCATTATCCAGTGTGTGGTTCACTCAGTACCATTAACTTGACAAAGAGCGTACTGCAGACAACAGTGAAGAACAAACAGGTGGCAAAACAAGCTTGTACAGGGACAACGTTATGCTCTTTGTAGAGCTTTGTCAGTGACTTGCTGAAGCTCTACACAGTCAAGAAAAGTTGACAAAAGTTGCTTCCGCCACTTGTCTCTTTTCTTCAGCGCGGGTTGGTCTCAGACCCTGGCTGACGCTCTGGTAAATTTGGCTGCGAGAGATGGGCGTCTTTCTTGCGTTTAGCGGACGGAGGACAGAGACTTCTCCGCATACGGTGAGTAACCCTCACGGATTTACCGCTTCAAATAAATAAGTCTTACTCTCCTTTAAATTCATTAAGTCAGCATCATCAAACGGTGAACCCGCTCGTCCTAACTCACTGAGATCAAACTTCATAATTATTGCATATAATTCTGATAATTGTCTCATTATGATAATTGTAGTCATTTTGCCAGTCATATAGTGTTGCATCTGGCCAGAGCATAATCGTGGTATACTGCATTAGTGGGCTATATATTGCAACACTGGTCTATAGTGTCACCCTGATATACGGACTCAAGATAAATGGTTATTGTAACAAGTACCACATCAGCCAGGTTACAATGGCTCTGTAGACCTGCTGGCGCCGGCAACAACAGTCTCATTGAACAGGCAGTCAGTATGGAAGGCTAGAAGGAATCTTGATATCTGTAACTAGTATGTTACAAGTACAGAAGGATCGATCACAGGATTACTCTATTTTTTTTTTTTTTGCATACCAGCAAGTGCCAGATTAACCAGGTTGTATTGGGTATGTGGTCCGTGCAGCGGGAGTATGACTCTTGAGACCGGTCGCAGGTATAACCCGCGGGATGGCTATTACCTCACCTTCATGGGCTATTAGTCTGGCTTTCCGAGGCCGTTGAATTAGTTTCTTGTTCCACTGATCAATATTTTACTAAGCTTAGTTGTCCCTCTGTCGTCTTAGGATAACACAGAGGAGCTGGAACAAAGAAACTGGTGACTCTAGGAGTCTTGGTTTCCCTAATGACTTTATTGCCCAACTTTTCAGGGAACTTGAGTGCGCCATTTCTCCTCGACCCGAGGGTCGTAGAACCTATTGCGAGTAAGGTGTAGAGGTCTACACGCAGACTGTTTTAATGTTGGTAGAATTATCGACAATATGTTAGGTAAAAGGACATAAGTGCAACTAATGCGACATTTTATTGTGGCAACGTTTCACTCTCCAGGAGCTTTGTCAAGCCATTACAAACCATGCAGGGACACAGAGGGGTATATTATGGATATAAGAGTGAGGTGCAAGATATAATATGATCGCAGTAGTAATAATAATAGCAGCAGCAGCAGCAGCAGCAATGATGGCAGGGTTTACTACCAGGGTATACGTTCAGGGGAACGTTCTAGCTCGAGCCAGAACGTTCCCATGAACTAATCTGCTTGAACGTCCTACTCATTTCTGCAACACTGCAAGTTCCTGATGATGTATTGCAACACGAAAGGCCTAGAGCTATCCTTCAACTCCCCCTGTGGTTGCTTTGTATCTTGTGTCGCTTGTTCGCAATTACTGCATATAATATGTTTATTTCCACTGGTCGGCTGCACACAACAACAACTCCCGTGTAGTTAGTGTCCAGAACTTTGTTGAAACACTCGACTGTTTACAAATGCAAACTTCATCACTTTTAAGGTTAAATCAGTATTTACAAAGTCTGGATTCAATGAATAATTTACAGTTATCGAGCAACATATGGCTGGTACATGAAAGAAAAGAAATGAATTCACTGGTTCTCCTAACATCCCTCTTGCTCGCCACTCACTGGTTCTCCTAACATCCCTCTTGCTCACCACTCACTGGTTCACCTAACATCCCTCTTGCTCACCCCTCACTGGTTCTCCTAACATCCCTCTTGCTCACCACTCACTGGTTCTCCTAACATCCCTCTTGCTCACCACTCACTGGTTCACCTAACATCCCTCTTGCTCGCCACTCACTGGTTCACCTAACATCCCTCTTGCTCGCCACTCACTGGTTCTCCTAACATCCCTCTTGCTCGCCACTCACTGGTTCTCCTAACATCCCTCTTGCTCGCCACTCACTGGTTCTCCTAACATCCCTCTTGCTCGCCACTCACTGGTTCTCCTAACATCCCTCTTGCTCGCCACTCACTGGTTCTCCTAACATCCCTCTTGCTCGCCACTCACTGGTTCTCCTAACATACCTCTTGCTCGCCACTCACTGGTTCTCCTAACATCCCTCTTGCTCGCCACTCACTGGTTCTAACATCCCTTTTGCTCGTAATGAGTCTACTCTGACTCAGATTCGGTTAAAATTTACCTGGACATTGTTTGCATGGCAGAATGTACCTGACTCTCCAGGCTGCCCTTGGCCTTCTTTTTAATTAATACGTTGACAATATGTATGCTCCGTTCACGTTCGTGTATGTGCATTCTCCGTTCACGTTCGTGTATGTGTATGCTCCGTTCACGTTCGTGTATGTGTATGCTCCGTTCATACTCGTGCATAAGTATTGGACCCCGGAACAGCATATGCAAATTTTCGACCCTAAATAAAAAAAATCCTATTTTGAATGAACCAATGAACTAGCAGCAGATTTTTTGAAAAAAAAAAAAAATCTCTTGTATATGTCATCACCTGTAAATTGTTGCTGACACTCCAACACGCTCTCAAAAAAATATTTTTTGTATTTGTTGGTCATGGTAAAAACCTTTTTCGGGAAACTTAATTTATGATGCATCATGAATTTTCATATAAGCAGGTATTACATGCAACTTTAATCGTAATGTAATTTAGGTAACTTAAAGTTTACGCTTCCCTTAGGTAGCTCATAATAATTAATAAGATTGAAGTAGTCTATGTCATTAATGAAAGAATTTACGTTCAGGCCGATTTCCGCAGTTATAGTCAAAATTAATTCAACGAGTGGGATGTGTGCGTGCCTGGCCACCCTGGCCGTCCCTGGCCACCCCTGGCCGTCTCTGGCCACCCTGGGCATCCCTGGCCACACCAGACTCGTGCTGTTTATCTTCACCAACTGCAGCAGCCCAAAACTAATACAACTTTGCTTCTGCACAAAACTTTCCTCCGGGAGTTTTACAGGTTTTATTTTTAGTTGCAGAAGAATTGGTTGAGAGCAAGTAGGACCTTCCTAGTCTGGGCCAGAAGGCCTACTGCACTCCTCATTATTATAAGCAAAACCCTTAAACAGAATACAACTTCAAATACTTAATATTTAAACTTTCTTTCAGCTTTCTTTTTTTCTTAAGAAGTTTTAGCTTTGAATCGTTCACTGTTCTTGTTGATTAACGCTGTATTCAATTATTATTTAACGTGTCACACATTTTCCTAAGGAGTTACCTCAGTGTGTAGATTTGCATTCATTCCCTCCAGCATATCTACATCTGCACTCTGAAGGCCATGAGAGGACCCCAGATGGAGCAGCACAACATGTAAGGTACTCTGCAGCATCGACACCAGTTTGTCCAGGACCACGCGTGTCTGCTGCTAAACTCATCAGTCAGGATAGTGATGCAAGCAGCAAGCAGGTACCACTGAACTGCTGATGCAAAACTGAAGGAACCAGAGAAGTTCCCTCTTGCGAACACTATGGTCTTTTGACACGTCCCATTACACAATAAGATTATTATAATTCCTATATACTCATGCTGACTGTATAGGAGGGCCCCGCTTTACAGTGCTTCGCTCTACGGCTTTTTTTTACAGTGCTTCTCTCTACGGCGTTTTGCGAATGCAATGGTTTCCAATTATACTCATTCTTCATTTGTTTAGACTTCCTACAATAAATATATTCACCACTATAAGCTAAGGACAAAAATATTTAAAAGGCAAGTAATGTGTGTACAGTGTGCAATTTTTAAGCCTAGGTCTATTGCTCACTTAATATATGGTACCTGGAATACCTGGAGAGGGTTTCGGGGGTCAACGCCCACGCGGCCCGGTCTGAGACCAGGCCTCGATAGTGTAAACATGTTATGCTTTTATATGCATTTGAAAAAAAAAAAAGTCATGTTCCACCTTACAGCAATTTTCGTTTTACAGCAGCAGCCCGGAACCTAGCCTGCTGTATAAGCGGGGCCCCTCCTGCAATATAACTGTATATGATATAATTTGTTACTAAAGGAAAAAAGAGTATCCCAAAAATGCGTCGTATCTCGTTGGGTTACAAACTCAGTAAGAAAATCAACAGGAAAGCACGAACCAGGAATTGTCAATTATAAAATCCATTGAAGTAGCAAGCGAGGCAGCAAATGCTTCACACACGCGCCCACATACAACACATTCACCTAAAAAACACAATTTATAAAAGAACATGGAAACGCACTGTGCGCCGTTATGCCAAAAAAATATTTTCAACATTTTGGAATTAATTGCCTGGCTCGAATTTTGCAATTTCAATTTTGATATTAAAACTGAATATGAAAGTTGCAGAGTGGAATCACTGCACGACATACAAAGCACACACATTATATATATTATACATTCCAACCCTTTCGAGGAAGACCCCTACCTCTCCTTCCTTCTCCTATAGATTTATATGCTTTCCATGTCATTCTACTTTGATCCATTCTCTCTAAATGACCAAACCACCTCAACAACCCCTCTTCTGCCCTCTGACTAATGCTTTTATTAACTCCACACCTTCTCCTAATTTCCACACTCCGAATTTTCTGCATAATATTTACACCACACATTGCCCTTAGACAGGACATCTCCACTGCCTCCAACCGTCTCCCTGCTGCTGCATTTACCACCCAAGCTTCACATCTATATAAGAGTGTTGGTACTACTATACTTTCATACATTCCCTTCTTTGCCTCCATAGATAACGTTTTTTGACTCCACATATACCTCAACGCACCACTCACCTTTTTTCCCTCATCAATTCTATGATTAACCTCATCCTTCATAAATCCATCCGCCGACACATTCACTTCTTCCATACTCCTCCTCCCCAATTTGATATCCAATTTTTCTTTATCTTTATATATATTTATACACACGCATATATATATATAATTATATATATATATATATATATATATACACACACACACACACGTACGGATGAATGTTTTTTCCAGCTAGTGTCTCAGAATCCCAGCTGGCGTTACAAGTGATGGGTTCAGTACTGCTCCCCAAATGGTACACCAGCTGGTTTTTGCTGGGCTGACGCTACCAGTTCTAACACATTATATCTTATAATGAGTGCATTCATAATGAGTGCAATGACTAATGAGTATTCACTATAATGAGTAAAGCCACTATAATGATTCCAGTCATTATAATGAGTAGTCGCTATAATTAGCTATAATGAGTAGTCACTATAATGAGGGTAGTCACTGTGACGACTGTTTGCCGAGATTACCAGAGTCTGCTATTAAAATTACTGTATGATTTTACGCACTGAATCACACTGAAATGAGAGCGAGAGAGAATAGTCTGCCTAGTTTGCAGGCGTTAAGTTACAGCTCTTGGTCTCGTCCAATATACCCAACGACCTTTAGTAGTATCTGACATATAGGCCTCAGTTGTACCTGCTCTTGAAACTACGTATGAAGCTGCTGTCCTTCACTTCCCCCCTTCTCCGACCACCCTGAGACCGCTGTATACGCCTGTTCTTTTAGGTTCTAATTCCCTGAGTAAGTCTCAAAATTTTCCCTCTAGTTTCAAAAACATCAGTAGTAATGAATAAGTTTGTTACGTGAGGAAAGTAACGCATTTAGGAAACAGCAAAGGTCTACCTACTGACTCTCTATACTTAGGAAACAACAAAGGTCTACCTACTGACACTATCTGCACTGATCACCTTTGCTCACTTTACTCAAGTGGACAAGTGTTCAATTCATAAGTTGTCATACAGCGCCTGGCAAATGGAAAGCAATAAGGTTTGATCCGATGAAGAGAGCCTCCAATTCCTTGAATCCAGAGCCGCACACTGTTATTTCTTCCAGAGTCATCGTTTTGAAGCATTCATTTATACCGGAGTGTGTCAGCCAATATAATGTAAACCACATCCTGGTGATCATATCCAAAATACACCACTTTACAGGCCTGTTAAATACTCACATTTGTGTTGCAACATTTGCAACACAAAATAATTATATGAAAATGTAATTTTTCTAATCTTTAATAATAATAATAAAAGTAGTAATAATACCAAGTAAAAATAATCTCAGAAGGGGTCATCTACTTCAAGGACATAATATAAAAGACGAACTTTGAATTGGAATGCAAACCAAAAGAATTGATTCTGTAAATACCCCGTCTTTACCTCTGCTTTTTTTTTTTCTTGATGTCGCAACTGCACTGTGGACGTGTCTTTCTTACCTGCGCCAGAGACCGACTTTCACGGGTGTGCCATCTCTCCTGGCCAGAGTGAATGAAGCATTGTCATTAATTACCACATTTTCCGGCATATAAGATGCTCGAGCATTTAAAACGATGTGTCGAAATAGTTGTAAGGTAACGTTAGTAAACTGCTAACGCGTAACCCAAGGTTACCATGGACCCTGACCATATAAGGCGCAGGATGATTTTCCAATATTTGTGGGAGAAAAGCGCGCCTTATATGCCGGAAAATATGGTAGTCATGTAAATAAGATCCTGGGTTTTGAGCGATTTTTTTTCCTCCGCTCACCCACACATCTGGCCAAGGGGTTCTGTGCCCTCTCTCGACCTCTCATTATTTGCCCGACAATCGTGGAGGACGCATCGCCGCTCTCCTCTCGATCTGCAACCTACTTTGCTCTTAAGGATTTTTTTATGTTGGTGAGGCATATGTCTGGTCATTGTTAGTGAATACAAATTCTCCAGACATCATGTATTGATGAGTTTAGTATTTTGTTTTTCTGATGGCTGTGTAATATCAGGTCTGGGGACTGTGCCGTCCAGAGCTTTGTCCTAGATGAGAGATAAGATTTTGTTCGGATTTTTAACCCTGGAGGGTTAGTCACCCAGGATAATCCAAGAAAGCCAGTGCGTCATCGAGGACTGTGGCTTATTTCCATTGTGGTCCTCAGTCTTGTCCCCCAGGATGCTACCCACATCAGTCGACTAACGCCCAGGTACCTACTTGCTAGGTGAATGGGGACAACAGGTGTAAGGATAAACGCCCAATGTTTGCACCCTTACCGGGGATCGAACCATGGACACAGCGTGCGAGGCGAGTGTTGCCTACCAAACCACGGGACATGGAATTACTGTCCTTAGCACAGTAATTCCATTTAGGACAAAGCCGCCAGTTACTGTGCTTAGCACAGTAATCGGAATTTTGTTGTGTATTTGGACGTTTGTGTCCACTTTTGTGTTTGATAGTTTGTGTTATCCCACGTGTTATCCCATGCGTGTCTAGGTGTGCCAAGGTGTTGGTTTCTGCTATCACTACATTGTGTTGCCTGAGTGTTGCTAGACAGCACTGGCAGTGGTGAAATTACAGAAAAGTGGAACGCTAATAATACAATATTACTGCCTGAATTCAGGTTAGTTATTGAGTGGGGAAATGTTGACTTTCTTTTTAATAACTCAGGTTGATCGTAATAATGGCCCAAAATTTCAATTTGTATAACCCCCCAATACTCCACTGTGTATACCCCAACATTCTTCCACCTTTCCCTCCCCCTATTTCATTCTCTCTCATCAAGGTATCTGTCAGGTTGTTCTTATCTCTTGATGACAGTGTCACTATCATTACTGTGTTGTGTGTGGCACTGAAGTGTATTATTATTATTATTATTATAATCAAGGGGGAAGCGCTAAACCCGGAGGATTATACAGCGCCTGGGGGGGGATGTGGAAGGCATTCAGGCTTAATTCGGGGAACTGGAGCACAGATCCAATTCCCTAAATCAAGAGCCCCTCACCAACATCAAGGAACCTTCCTTGAGGGGCACTGAAGTGTAGCTTGGCATTACTTTGCCGTAACCGTATTGTGTCGCGTGACACTACTGTGGCACCAACAACAACTGCAAATATAATGAATCTCATCAGTATTTTTGTATGCTATTTCAATATTTTATTGTTAATTATTATTATTATTACAGCATTTTGTAGTCAGAGACGTTCTACTTTTCCTCTCAAGTAAAAAGTTAATAAAAATTCAATTTAGTCGTCGAAGCGAGATGTTTATTGAGCACCTCGTATCCATTTTATGGAGGGTTGGGTAACAGCCCCTGGGTGACAGCCCCTGGGTCAGGAGAGCCCCTGGATGAGAACTCCTGGGCTACTCCCCAGTTAGGTAACAGTCGCCCACTTAGTGGTCAAGTCACCATATGGCTGGATGAAAAATTTACATAACAGGAGCATTGCACTGCGCCTACTGGCCCATGCTAGGCAAATTCTTCGTCTGTGTATATCTGCGAAACTTCCAGAGGTACTTGTAACCAAGTCTGAGCCTGGCTGCTAGAACTGTCGTCAGTCTGTGCACATGTAAAGCTGCCAGAGGTACTTGCAACCAATACACAAATAACCCGCAGAAAAGGGAAAAAACTTATGACGACGTTTCGGTTCAACTTGGACCATTACCATGTCACACAGAGAGAAGAGTGTGAGGGAGCCAGTATACATAGATGAAGGAAAATCCTAGAGGAGCTAGTACCGAACTTGCACACGAAAATCACTCACTACGAAAGCAAAAGACTTGGCAGACGATGCAACATCCCCCCAATGAAAAGCAGGGGTGTCACTAGCACGTTAAGAGACCATACAATAAGTGTCAGGGGCCCGAGACTGTTCAACTGCCTCCCAGCATACATAAGGGGGATTACCAACAGACCCCTGGCAGTCAAGCTGGCACTGGACAAGCACCTAAAGTCGGTTCCTGACCAGCCGGGCTGTGGCTCGTACGTTGGTTTGCGTGCAGCCAGCAGTAACAGCCTGGTTGATCAGGCTCTGATCCACCAGGAGGCCTGGTCACAGACCGGGCCGCGGGGGCGTTGACCCCCGGAACTCTCTCCAGGTAAACTCCAGGTAAGGGGACAGGGACGGGACAAAGAGAGGAAGATGTAGTAGTGATAGTGGCAAGATTGGTGGTGGAAGTAAACTGGCCGAAACTTCGTTATAACCTTTTCTCTCTCTCCTGTGTTCGGGTTATTTGTGTACTGTTGTAGTGACGGTATTGTATGTTTTTGTACCTTACCTGCAACCAAGCTTGAGCCTGACTAAAAGATCCGTCAGTGCATACATCAAGCTGCCACAAGTATTTGCAGTCAAGCTTGATTCCAATGATATACAATGCCGACAAATATGCAAGTGTTAAACACGTATCTAAATCTTCAACCAAGCTTGAGCCTGGCACCATAATAAAAGCAAAGCAGAATATCCTGTGTTATGGTGTAACGTTGATGTTGACTGTCCTCGTGTCTGCTCTGTCAGCTGTGGTCTGTGTTGGTGATTAGTGTTCAGTGCGCAACAGATGCAGCTGTACTGACGTTAATGTTATTTATTGAGCAGTGAATGTTCACTAGTGTGTAAACATTCTCGCTGGTGTTTAGGAAGGGCGAGGTAGTGGGGAATGTTGCTTTGTTGCATTTAAAAAAGCACTAGAACCTCATGGTTATCTAGCTCTTTTAAACATTCTGTTGCTAACATTATATAACAAATTTACACTATGAATAATAACTTGTTACTGTCGTGACTGGTACACATTACACACGCCATAATCACAGTGTAAGTAAAACTATTCAAAATCTATTTTTCACACACTGCAATCCACGTCGACAAAGCGTTCGAAGTCGAAAGGAAAAATGTCCCAACCATTTATGCCGAAAGAAATGTTGGGTTTCTAGTGAGGCAAGCACCCTCAGGCTGGGTCACCATCTGGAGAAGACCTGGGCCGGCAGAACAAGCGAACCTCATACAAGCATCCTTGCGGGGCAGAATAACACCCCTCCACCCCACCACCACGTTAACGTGACCTAGCGTGAGGCAAAAAAGGGGGAGGGGAGATATGGGATGCAAGGGGATGGGCGTGGAAGGCAGGGAAGGGAGGTATGGGAGGGAAAGGCAGGGTAGACAGGGAGGAGGGGGAATATAAGTTTTTAACCCCGGGGGGCCAGAATATGAGGGATAGAGGATGGACCCACACCAGGGACCTATTTGATCACAAACGAGTCTGATACAAGTTACAAAGAAGAAACTTGCTCTGTGTAACAAAAACATACATACGCTGTCAACTATGCAACGTGACAGCTCACACAAAATAATATCCCTGAGAGGGGAAAGGAATAGCTAATAGGAATGGGCAAGATATTTACTGGGTTTGTGATAAAGATAGCCGAGTATTTTAATGGCGAGCGCAGATAATTAAACACATCAAGCCACACTAAGGAGCCACTTTCGTCATGTCTTGCAAAACTGGAAGAAAAGATGCAAGAAATATTTAAAATGTTGAGTGAGCAACCAACACAACCACAGTAAATAGTGACAAGAATTTGGTGACAAATATGTTGGGGAAAGTGAAACCAGTAGAGCACCAAAAAAAAAAACAAATGCAGACACATTGTCAATACAGAACATAAACGTACAAGTTGTGACAGGTGTGAAACAAACTGTGTGAGTTGGGACGTAGATACAAAGGAGTGAAATACTTTGGGTTCGCAAACAGACAACAATACAGTACAAGGTTCTGGGATAAACTGTACACTTACTGAATGAAACCTCGACTTTCATTACAACCTGGAGGTTACCTGGAGGTTATTCCGGGGATCAACGCCCCCGCGGCCCGGTCCATGACCAGGCCTCCCGGTGGATCAGGGCCTGATCAACTAGGCTGTTACTGCTGGCCGCACGCAGTCCAACGTACGAGCCACAGCCCGGCTGATCCGGCACTGACTTTAGGTATCTGTCCAGCTCTCTCTTGAAGGCAGCCAGGGGTTTATTGGCAATTCCCCTAATGCTTGATGGGAGGCTGTTGAACAGTCTTGGGCCCCGGACACTTATGGTGTTTTCCCTTAGTGTACCAATGGCGCCCCTACTTTTTAATGGGGGCATTTTGCATCGCCTGCCCAGTCTTTTACTTTCGTAGGGAGTGATTTCTGTGTGCAGATTTGGGACCATTCCTTCCAAGATTTTCCAAGTGTAGATTATGATATATCTCTCCCTCCTGCGTTCCAACGAGTACAAGTCAAGTGCTTCCAAGCGTTCCCAGTAGTTAAGGTGCTTGACAGAACTTATACGTGCAGTAAAGGATCTCTGTACACTCTCTAGATCTGCGATTTCACCTGCTTTGAATGGAGATGTTAATGTACAGCAGTATTCCAGCCTAGAGAGAACAAGTGATTTGAAAAGGATCATCATTGGTTTGGCATCTCTCATTTTGAACGTTCTCATTATCCATCCTGTCATTTTCTTTGCCCGTGCGATCGCCGCACTGTTGTGATCCTTGAAAGTGAGATCCTCAGACATTACTACTCCCAGGTCCCTTACATTATTTTTCCGCTCTATTGTATGGCCGGAGTCAGTAGTATACTCTGTTCTAGTTATTATCTCCTCCAGTTTTCCATAACGGAGTAGTTGGAATTTGTCCTCATTGAACATCATATTGTTTACCGTTGCCCACTGGAAAACTTTGTTTATATCTTCTTGGAGGTTAACCGTGTCCTCAGCAGATGACAGCCTCATGCAGATCCTAGTATCATCCGCAAAGGATGATACGGTGCTGTCAAATGAATTGCAGGTTATAGGAGACCACGTGAGAGGTTATAAAGTCAAACCGAAGGAATCGGAAGAAATCAATTATACAGGCTTATATATATATATATAGACAAACAGTGCAGGAATTATCTCTGTTACGAAAGTCAAAATAACCCCATAAATCTGCCAAAAGAAAATCCAAATGTGTCGGTAACATTTTCTGGGGTAGTTACAAATATGTAGAGATTGGCAAGATCAATGGTACATGTAACTGCAACCATGCCAGGAAATGCTGCACTCTCAAACTAAAGGCACATGTTTCATGACCTGCAAATATTTTCACCCTAAAAGATGTTTATAGTTGGCTAAATAAGGAAGTGTCCTACATTACTTAAAAGGGGAAAAGAAGAACTGAATCTCGAGAACGTCAGACTGACCGAGACAATTACAACCATTCTGACCATGGTAATTACAGCTATACTGACCATGGCAATTACATCCATAATGACCATGGCAATTACATCTATAATGACTACAGATTTATTATGTAGAAAGGGAAAATGTATGGAAAGAAATGACAAAAACTGAAGTCAATGATACAGGAAAGAAGAACCGGGGAAAGGAGATATGGTAACGTACAAGATGGAACATTAAAATGGTATAAAATACCGACAGGTTGTTAAGTAAGACACATATGCAACAGTTAGGTATCTATTTCGAAACGTCGTCTTCAAGTCTCTTCTGCTTCTATCAACTTTTCTGTACTCGACTGAAGAAGCCTACTGTGTAGGCGAAACGTTTCAAAATAAAGATACCTAACTGTTGCATATGTGTCTTACTTAACAACGTACAAGATACACAAGAGGACTTGATAAGAGCAGACAAAGACAGCCGTTTGAAAGGCAGGGACCAAGAACAAGGATACACACTACAGGGATATCAGGAAGAATTTCAGCCTCATGATGGAATGACCTAGATGAGATTATGGAATCAAAACAGCTTACACAGTTTAAAGGATACATACAACACGGCCTACAAAGGAAGGAATCTTGTGAAACTAGTCGTATGAGTAAGGTGAAACTTGACCCCTGAAACCACAAATAGGTGACAGACACACACAAATAATAATCATTCCTAGTATAGCTAATGAAGAGAAAATGACCATTATTTGGAATTATGATAAAATATGTCAAGTGAAGGTGACGCGAGACTGCGAACCCGCAGAGAACCACAAGCTGACAACACTGTGCAGAGAACCACAAGCTGACAACACTGTGCAGAGAACCACAAGCTGACAACACTGTGCAGAGAACCACAAGCTGACAACACTGTGCAGAGAACCACAAGCTGACAACACTGTGCAGAGAACCACAAGCTGACAACACTGTGCAGACAACCACAAGCTGACAACACTGTGCAGAGAACCACAAGCTGACAACACTGTGCAGAGAACCACAAGCTGACAACACTGTGCAGAGAACCACAAGCTGACAACACTGTGCAGACAACCACAAGCTGACAACACTGTGCAGACAACCACAAGCTGACAACACTGTGCAGAGAACAAGCTGACAACACTGTGCAGAGAACCACAAGCTGACAACACTGTGCAGAGAACCACAAGCTGACAACACTGTGCAGACAACCACAAGCTGACAACACTGTGCAGAGAACCACAAGCTGACAACACTGTGCAGAGAACCACAAGCTGACAACACTGTGCAGAGAACCACAAGCTGACAATACTGTGCAGATAACCACAAGCTGACAACACTGTGCAGACAACCACAAGCTGACAACACTGTGCAGAGAACCACAAGCTGACAACACTGTGCAGAGAACCACAAGCTGACAACACTGTGCAGAGAACCACAAGCTGACAACACTGTGCAGAGAACCACAAGCTGACAACACTGTGCAGAGAACCACAAGCTGACAACACTGTGCAGACAACCACAAGCTGACAACACTGTGCAGACAACCACAAGCTGACAACACTGTGCAGAGAACAACAAGCTGACAACACTGTGCAGAGAACCACAAGCTGACAACACTGTGCAGAGAACCACAAGCTGACAACACTGTGCAGACAACCACAAGCTGACAACACTGTGCAGAGAACCACAAGCTGACAACACTGTGCAGAGAACCACAAGCTGACAACACTGTGCAGAGAACCACAAGCTGACAACACTGTGCAGAGAACCACAAGCTGACAACACTGTGCAGAGAACCACAAGCTGACAACACTGTACAGAGAACCACAAGCTGACAACACTGTGCAGAGAACCACAAGCTGACAACACTGTGCAGAGAACCACAAGCTGACAACACTGTGCAGAGAACCACAAGCTGACAACACTGTGCAGAGAACCACAAGCTGACAACACTGTGCAGAGAACCACAAGCTGACAACACTGTGCAGAGAACCACAAGCTGACAATACTGTGCAGAGAACCACAAGCTGACAACACTGAGCAGAGAACCACAAGCTGACAACACTGTGCAGAGAACCACAAGCTGACAACACTGTGCAGAGAACCACAAGCTGACAACACTGTGCAGAGAACCACAAGCTGACAACACTGTGCAGAGAACCACAAGCTGACAACACTGTGCAGAGAACCACAAGCTGACAACACTGTGCAGAGAACCACAAGCTGACAACACTGTGCAGAGAACCACAAGCTGACAACACTGTGCAGAGAACCACAAGCTGACAACACTGTGCAGAGAACCACAAGCTGACAATACTGTGCAGAGAACCACAAGCTGACAACACTGAGCAGAGAACCACAAGCTGACAACACTGTGCAGAGAACCACAAGCTGACAACACTGTGCAGAGAACCACAAGCTGACAACACTGTGCAGAGAACCACAAGCTGACAACACTGTGCAGAGAACCACAAGCTGACAACACTGTGCAGAGAACCACAAGCTGACAACACTGTGCAGAGAACCACAAGCTGACAACACTGTGCAGAGAACCACAAGCTGACAACACTGTGCAGAGAACCACAAGCTGACAACACTGTGCAGAGAACCACAAGCTGACAACACTGTGCAGAGAACCACAAGCTGACAACACTGTGCAGAGAACCACAAGCTGACAACACTGTGCAGAGAACCACAAGCTGACAACACTGTGCAGAGAACCACAAGCTGACAACACTGTGCAGAGAACCACAAGCTGACAACACTGTGCAGAGAACCACAAGCTGACAACACTGTGCAGAGAACCACATGCTGACAACACTGTGCAGAGAACCACAAGCTGACAACACTGTGCAGAGAACCACAAGCTGACAACACTGTGCAGACAACCACAAGCTGACAACACTGTGCAGACAACCACAAGCTGACAACACTGTGCAGAGAACCACAAGCTGACAACACTGTGCAGAGAACCACAAGCTGACAACACTGTGCAGAGAACCACAAGCTGACAACAACACATGAGCAAAACGTATATAATAAATTTTCCATATATAATTAAATTTGTCTCTCCTTATTATCGTGTGATTATCAAATAACATTATATTATGAACCAGGCTTCCCTCTCAACCTTTTATTTTTATCAACGCATATAAAAACATACAAAATATATAAAATTACACATACACACTGTTGCAGTTTAAAAACTGTAGTGTAAAGCACCCTTCTGGCAAGACAGTGATGGAGTGAATGATGGTGAAAGTTTTTCTTTTTCGGGCCACCCTGCCTTGGAGGGAATCGGCCAGTGTGATAATAAAAAAAATAATATATGTATATATATATATATAGTATATATATATAGTATATATATATATATATATATATATATATATATATATATATATATATATATATATATATATATATATATATATATATATGCAATAAGATCACAGTAAACAGGTGATTTCAAACTGGTAAAAATCTCGAACTAAGATTAAAACAACATAAATATAGCATTAGAACTGGACAAAATTCCAATGCTCTATTTATTCATGTAAGTGATTTTAACCATCCAATTGATTTTCAAAAAGTTGAGAAAGTAGTATCAAGCAAGTCCATGGTCGACAGGAATATAATTGAATTTTGTTTCATAAAAAGCAGTTTTGACAATAATATGAATATTTCATTTGGTTTATATAAATTAGATCCATTTATAATTAATAGAATTTGGGAAGAATTTAATAATACACTGGACAAATAATTTTTAAATTTTCTTGGGTAGAATAGCTTGGGGGTGAGTTGTGCAAAGGACCTATCCAAGTTGGCTCGCCGCGCGTCACGTGTTTAACCGTTGTGGGATCTGATAGCGAGGTGCTGGCCGGACCCCTTATATAGCTTACTTGGATGCTTCACTTTCATAGTTCCTTGATAATGTGAGTAGTCACGAAAGCGCTTGGAATTTCTCTATTCTTTCAGAGTGGTTGTTTTGCATATATATATATATATATATATATATATATATATATATATATATATATATATATATATATATATATATATATATATATATATATATATATATATGTATATATACATATATATATATATATATATATATATATATATATATATATATATATATATATATACAAATATATATATATATATATATATATATATATATATATATATATATATATATATATATAATGTATGTATATATATATATATATATATATATATATATATATATATATATATATATATATATATATATATATATATATATATATATATATATATATATATATATATATATATATATCTTTCTTTCTTTCAACACACCGGCCGTATCCCACCAAGGCAGGGTGGCCCAAAAGGAAAAACGAAAGTTTCTCCTTTTACATTTAGTAATATATACAGGAGAAGAGGTTACTAGCCCCTTGCTCCCGGCATTTTAGTCGCCTCTTACAACACGCATGGCTTACGGAGGAAGAATTCTGTTCCACTTCCCCATGGAGAATATATATATATATATATATATATATATATATATATATATATATATATATATATAATATATATAATATCCCTTAGACAGGACATCTCCACTGCCTCCAACCGTCTCCTTGCTGCTGCATTTACCACCCAAGCTTCACATCCATATAAGAGTGTTGGTACTACTATACTTTCATACATTCCCTTCTTTGCCTCCATAGATAACGTTTTTTGACTCCACATATACCTCAATGCACCACTCACCTTTTTTCCCTCATCAATTCTATGATTAACCTCATCCTTCATAATCCCATCCACCGACACTTCAACTCCCAAGTATCTGAAAACATTCACTTCTTCCATACTCCTCCTCCCCAATTTGATAAGCAATTTTTCTTTATCTAAATCATTTGATACCCTCATCACCTTACTCTTTTCTATGTTCACTTTTAACTTTCTACCTTTACACACATTCTCAAACTCATCCACTACCCTTTGCAATTTTTCTTTAGAATCTCCCATAAGCACAGTATCATCAGCAAAAAGTAACTGTGTCAGTTCCCATTTTGAATTTGATTCCCCTTAATTTAATCCGACCCGTCTCCCAAACACCCTCTCATTTACTTCTTTTACATCCCCATCTATAAATATATTAAATATATATGTATATATATATATATATATGTATATATGTATGTATATATATATATATATGTATATATGTATGTATATATATATATGTATATATGTATGTGGGTCATAATAAGCGTGTATGCACATGGAGAAGAGAGGAATGCAGAGGAGAGAGAGAGATTTTGGGAGATGTTAAGTGAATGTATAGGAGCCTTTGAACCAAGTGAGAGAGTAATTGTGGTAGGGGACCTGAATGCTAAAGTAGGAGAAACTTTTAGAGAGGGTGTGGTAGGTAAGTTTGGGGTGCCAGGTGTAAATGATAATGGGAGCCCTTTGATTGAACTTTGTATAGAAAGGGGTTTAGTTATAGGTAATACATATTTTAAGAAAAAGAGGATAAATAAGTATACACGATATGATGTAGGGCGAAATGACAGTAGTTTGTTGGATTATGTATTGGTAGATAAAAGACTGTTGAGTAGACTTCAGGATGTACATGTTTATAGAGGGGCCACAGATATATCAGATCACTTTCTAGTTGTAGCTACACTGAGAGTAAAAGGTAGATGGGATACAAGGAGAATAGAAGCATCAGGGAAGAGAGAGGTGAAGGTTTATAAACTAAAAGAGGAGGCAGTTAGGGTAAGATATAAACAGCTATTGGAGGATAGATGGGCTAATGAGAGCATAGGCAATGGGGTCGAAGAGGTATGGGGTAGGTTTAAAAATGTAGTGTTAGAGTGTTCAGCAGAAGTTTGTGGTTACAGGAAAGTGGGTGCGGGAGGGAAGAGGAGCGATTGGTGGAATGATGATGTAAAGAGAGTAGTAAGGGAGAAAAAGTTAGCATATGAGAAGTTTTTACAAAGTAGAAGTGATGCAAGGAGGGAAGAGTATATGGAGAAAAAGAGAGAGGTTAAGAGAGTGGTGAAGCAATGTAAAAAGAGAGCAAATGAGAGAGTGGGTGAGATGTTATCAACAAATTTTGTTGAAAATAAGAAAAAGTTTTGGAGTGAGATTAACAAGTTAAGAAAGCCTAGAGAACAAATGGATTTGTCAGTTAAAAATAGGAGAGGAGAGTTATTAAATGGAGAGTTAGAGGTATTGGGAAGATGGAGGGAATATTTTGAGGAATTGTTAAATGTTGATGAAGATAGGGAAGCTGTGATTTCGTGTATAGGACAAGGAGGAATAACATCTTGTAGGAGTGAGGAAGAGCCAGTTGTGAGTGTGGGGGAAGTTCGTGAGGCAGTAGGTAAAATGAAAGGGGGTAAGGCAGCCGGGATTGATGGGATAAAGATAGAAATGTTAAAAGCAGGTGGGGATATAGTTTTGGAGTGGTTGGTGCAATTATTTAATAAATGTATGGAAGAGGGTAAGGTACCTAGGGATTGGCAGAGAGCATGCATAGTTCCTTTGTATAAAGGCAAAGGGGATAAAAGAGAGTGCAAAAATTATAGGGGGATAAGTCTGCTGAGTATACCTGGTAAAGTGTATGGTAGAGTTATTATTGAAAGAATTAAGAGTAAGACGGAGAATAGGATAGCAGATGAACAAGGAGGCTTTAGGAAAGGTAGGGGGTGTGTGGACCAGGTGTTTACAGTGAAACATATAAGTGAACAGTATTTAGATAAGGCTAAAGAGGTCTTTGTGGCATTTATGGATTTGGAAAAGGCGTATGACAGGGTGGATAGGGGGGCAATGTGGCAGATGTTGCAAGTGTATGGTGTAGGAGGTAGGTTACTGAAAGCAGTGAAGAGTTTTTACGAGGATAGTGAGGCTCAAGTTAGAGTATGTAGGAAAGAGGGAAATTATTTCCCAGTAAAAGTAGGCCTTAGACAAGGATGTGTGATGTCACCGTGGTTGTTTAATATATTTATAGATGGGGTTGTAAGAGAAGTAAATGCGAGGGTCTTGGCAAGAGGCGTGGAGTTAAAAGATAAAGAATCACACACAAAGTGGGAGTTGTCACAGCTGCTCTTTGCTGATGACACTGTGCTCTTGGGAGATTCTGAAGAGAAGTTGCAGAGATTGGTGGATGAATTTGGTAGGGTGTGCAAAAGAAGAAAATTAAAGGTGAATACAGGAAAGAGTAAGGTTATGAGGATAACAAAAAGATTAGGTGATGAAAGATTGAATATCAGATTGGAGGGAGAGAGTATGGAGGAGGTGAATGTATTCAGATATTTGGGAGTGGACGTGTCAGCGGATGGGTCTATGAAAGATGAGGTGAATCATAGAATTGATGAGGGGAAAAGAGTGAGTGGTGCACTTAGGAGTCTGTGGAGACAAAGAACTTTGTCCTTGGAGGCAAAGAGGGGAATGTATGAGAGTATAGTTTTACCAACGCTCTTATATGGGTGTGAAGCATGGGTGATGAATGTTGCAGCGAGGAGAAGGCTGGAGGCAGTGGAGATGTCATGTCTGAGGGCAATGTGTGGTGTGAATATAATGCAGAGAATTCGTAGTTTGGAAGTTAGGAGGAGGTGCGGGATTACCAAAACTGTTGTCCAGAGGGCTGAGGAAGGGTTGTTGAGGTGGTTCGGACATGTAGAGAGAATGGAGCGAAACAGAATGACTTCAAGAGTGTATCAGTCTGTAGTGGAAGGAAGGCGGGGTAGGGGTCGGCCTAGGAAAGGTTGGAGAGAGGGGGTAAAGGAGGTTTTGTGTGCGAGGGGCTTGGACTTCCAGCAGGCATGCGTGAGCGTGTTTGATAGGAGTGAATGGAGACAAATGGTTTTTAATACTTGACGTGCTGTTGGAGTGTGAGCAAAGTAACATTTATGAAGGGGTTCAGGGAAACCGGCAGGCCGGACTTGAGTCCTGGAGATGGGAAGTACAGTGCCTGCACTCTGAAGGAGGGGTGTTAATGTTGCAGTTTAAAAACTGTAGTGTAAAGCACCCTTCTGGCAAGACAGTGATGGAGTGAATGATGGTGAAAGTTTTTCTTTTTCGGGCCACCCTGCCTTGGTGGGAATCGGCCAGTGTGATAATAAAAAAATAATAATAATATATATAATATATATATATATATATATATATATGCAGTATCTTGTATGTCGTTATCAAGTCTCCCCTGACCCTTCTGTCCTCCAGTGTCGTCAGTCCGATTTCCCTCAACCTTTCCTCGTATGACATTCCCTTGAGCTCTGGGACTAGCCTTGTTGCAAACTTTTGTACTTTCTCAAACTTCTTGACGTGCTTGACCAGGTGTGGGTTCCAGACTGGTGCTGCATACTCCAGTATGGGCCTAACATACACAGTGTACAGTGTCTTGAACGATTCCTTATTAAGGTATCGGAACGCTATTCTAAGGTTTGCCAGGCGCCCGTATGCTGCAGCAGTTATTTGGTTGATGTGTGCCTCCAGTGATGTGCTCGGTGTCATGGTCACCCCAAGGTCTTTCTCCCTGAGTGAGGTCTGTAGTCTTTGTCCACCTAGCCTATACTCTGTCTGCGGTCTTCTTTGCCCCTCCCCAATCTTCATGACTGCATTTGGCTGGATTGAATTAGAGAAGCCAGTTACTGGACCATATGTCCAGCCTCTCCAGGTCTCTTTGCAGTCCTGCCTCATCCTCGTCCGATTTAATTCTTCTCATCAACTTCACATCATCTGCGAACAGGGACACTTCAGAGTCTATTCCTTCCATCATGTCGTTCACATATATCAAAAATAGCACTGGTCCTAGAACTGACCCCTGTGGGACCCCGCTCGTAACAGGTGTCCACTGTGATACCTCTTCACGTACCATGACTCGTTGCTGCCTCCCTGTCAGGGATTCCCTTATCCATTGCAGTGCCCTTCCTTTTAAGTGTGCCTGATCCTCCAGCTTCTGCACTAATCTCTTATGGGGAACTGTGTCAAAGGCCTTCCTGCAGTCTAGGAAAACGCAATCTACCCACCCCTCTCTCTCGTGTCTTACTTCTGTTACCTTGTCATAAAACTCCAGGAGGTTTGTGATACAAGATTTGCCTTCCATGAACCCATGCTGGTTTTCATTTATAATCTTGTTCCTTTCCAGGTGTTCGACCACTCTCCTCCTGATAATCTTCTCCATGACTTTGCACACAATACATGTCAGAGACACAGGTCTGTAGTTTAGTGCCTCGTTTCTGTTTCCTTTCTTAAATATGGGGACTACATTAGCTGTCTTCCATTTCTCAGGTAGTTGCCCAGTTTCAAGGGATGTGTTGAAGATTGTGGTTAGAGGCATACTCAGCATCTCTGCTCCTTCTCTAAGGACCCATGGGGAGATGTTGTCCGGTCCCATCGCCTTTGAGGTGTCAAGGTCACTTAAGAGCTTCTTCACCTCCTCCTCAGTTGTTCGTATGTCATCCAACACTTGTTGGTATATTCCCTCTTGATGTGCCCTTCTGTGCTGTCTTCCTACAGCCCTTCCTGTCTCTACTGTAAAAACTTCCTTAAATCTCCTGTTCAGCTCCTCACATACCTCCTGATCATTTCTAGTGAGTTCTTGACCTTCTGTCCTTAATCTGATCACCTGGTCTTTGACTGTTGTCTTCCTCCTGATGTGGCTATACAACAGTTTCGGGTCAGTCTTGATTCTCGATGCTATGTCATTTTCATACTGTCACTGGGCCTCCCTCCTTACCTGTGCGTACTCATTCCTGGCTCTGCGACTGATCTCCCTATTTTCGTGTGTTCTCTGCCTTCTGTACTTTTTCCATTCTCTATTGCACTTTGTTTTTGCCTCCTTACACCTTCAGGTAAACCAGGGGCTCGTTCTGGTCTTCCCGTTGTTACTGTTGCCCTTGGGAATGAACCTTTCCACTGCCTCCTTGCATTTTGTTGCTACATATTCCATCATTTCATTTACTGGCTTTCCTGCCAGTTCTCTGTCCCACTGGACCTCCCGCAGGAAGTTCTTCAACCCTATGTAGTCCCCTCTTTTATAGTCAGGCTTTTCCCATTCTACTCCTGTTATTCTCTCCACTTGCAGCTCTACTATGTATTCAAAGCACAGAACCACGTGGTCGCTAGCTCCTAGGGGACTCTCATACTTGATGTCCTCAATGTCTGAGCTGCCCAGGGTGAACACAAGGTCCAATCTTGCTGGTTCATCCTCCCCCTCACTCTGGTAGTGTCCTTAACATGTTGGTGAATGAGGTTTTCCAGCACCACGTGTGTGTGTGTGTGTGTGTGTGTGTGTGTGTGTGTGTGTGTGTGTGTGTGTGTGTGTGTGTGTGTGTGTGTGCGCGCGCGCGCGCGCGCTCGAAACCGAACAACAGATATTAAATAAAGATAATCACAGAACATTGACGAACTCCTCTAAGTACTTCATCCCGGGGACATCAGAGAGAAACAGATACGAGCTAATAAGAGCCAGGTACTGGTGTAAAGGTATACAAGGGAGCCATTTCTAAAGGAAAAAAATATGTTTTGACCTTACCTGAACTCCGGAGTGACCTCTCCCGCAGTGTGGTGACCTCTGCTGCTGGTCATACATCCACCATGGTCCTAGGCAAGGTGACTCGCACCTTCACTGTAACACGAGCTACACACCGGTCACTCCCTCGGTCACAACCTGCAAGAATACACATAACTATGATTGCTACGGATTCCAGCCACCATGACCAAACATTCTTGGTGGTTAACATCAATATACCTCAACAGACTATTTATAAAGTCATTATTTCAAAATTAATGAATAATAAACACGAAATTAGCCAAATGTTGAAAAATAAACACGAAAGTGCACGAAATTAGCATTAGTGTTATAATAACAGCATGATAACTTAGCAGTAGTGTATTAACACAGTAATGTAATACTAGTGCTGTTAAATTAATACAAACTTAACCTTAGTATTGAAACTGTCACACTTAAGAAATAACAGCATTGTGACTAACAACTGGATACGAAATTAGCGTTAATTGTTGTGACATTAATATCGAAGGAGAGAGGTAATGAGCCGAGCTGCTGCAACGTGGAAGAAAATATTTTCGTCAAGAAACAGAATTTTAAATTTTTTTTTCCAATATACCCAGAAATGTGTTGTAGCTCAGTAAATGAGGGAAGATGCTGTGATTCATAATGTCCAACCTTCCTCAAGGAGAAGGCGAGAAGTACAATGACCCGTGAATTACAGTCAACAAGCAGTACCAAGTCCAAGCCCCCAACCACAACTAGCAGTATATCAGCCGTTGTGTTTGTAAATGTACAAGGTCTCTAGCCAAGCAAAGAACAATAAAATACCATTTAATATTAATCTCCTAGTAGAATCATAACTGATGGGTTACAAGAGTTTTCCTAATCTCTCGGCCCGGCTTCTCAAGTGCTTGCCTGGTCAACCAACCTGTTGCTGCTGGCGGCCCGCTGGCCCACAAAGCCACAATGTCCATTTTCCTCTTGAAGATTTCTACACTTGTTTCAGCAGTGCTTCTGATATCTTCTGGCAACATGTTAAAAAGTCTGGGACTATGCATGTTCATACAATGAACATGCGACCCAGCCTTTCCCTGTTTATTCTACACATTTCCCCACATCTCTCACTAAAGGATTTTTTGTAGCAGGGTGCAGATTTGGGACTGGGCCCTCAAGAATTTCCAAGTATATATGCTTAAGAACCATGTCAGGCAACACTTGTCCTGTTTCCTGACGAATTATACCTAACCTTCCGCTCTAGCGAGTACATTTATAGTACTGCAGCCAGCAATAACAGCCTATTTAATCAGGCTTGATCTGTAACCGGGCCGCAGGGGTGCTGACCCCTAGGAGTGTCCTTCGTGTATCGCCAATTTTAACTCGTTAGGGTAGTTTGCAGGGTGAAAAAATCTGCTACGTTAAATCTTAGATACCTGGTACCATTTTTCCATGGTTGAAATATCTTGGTGAAACCTTTCACCATGTTCGTCACTAACTGTCCCACAGTTCGGGAAAAAAGTTTAAATGTGAGTCCAAAAAGTGGATTTTAAGTGACATGTTACATCCCATGTTCTTGTAAGCCTTGATGAGGTTTTCCACCAATTCTTCATAGTTGCCTTCCCTTCTGTTTCCGAGAAATCCCTTCGCCACTAACTTGAATGCTTCCCAAGCAGCTTTCTCCTCCCCATGAAGGTCTGATTCAAAGTCACCATCTTTAAGAAGCTCTCGAATCTGAGGACCATTGAAGACTCCCTCTCTTATCTTAGCGTCGCTCAGTGAGGGGAATTTTGATGTTAAATACTTGAATCCCTGACCGGATTTGTCCATAGCTTTTACAAAGTTTTTCATGAGCCCCAGTTTTATGTGTAGTGGTGGTAGCAAAATTTTGTTTGGTTCAATGAGAGGTGGATGTTGAACATTTTTCATCCCAGGCTCCAATGATTGACGAGGTGGCCAGTCTCTCCTGATGTAGTGGGAACCTCTTGCACGGCTGTCCCATTCACATAGAAAGCAGCAGTACTTGGTGTATCCGCCCTGCAAGCCCATCACAAGAGCAACAACCTTTAAGTCACCACAGAGCTGCCATTGATGTTCATCATATTTCATGCATTGCAACATACGCTTTATATTCTCATAAGTTTCTTTCATATGTGGTGCATAGCGCACAGAAACTGATGGTTTACTATTGACGTTATGCAGCAAGACAACTTTCAGACTCGTTTTTGATGAATCTATGAACAGCCTCCAGTGACTGGAATCGTAGTCGATGCCAAGTGCTTCCATCAGACCATTAATATTGTTGCAGCCACTACAACACCTTCCATTACGAAGAAATCGTTGAACTGCTGCTGACGGTCACGAAATTTTGAAATCTTCACATCAGCTGCGAGGAGTTTCCACTGTTAAAGACGAGAGCCTAGCAGCTCTGCCTTATTTTTGCGTAGTTGCAGATCCCTGAGAAGGTCATGGAGTTTCCTTTTTGTTATGAGATATAGCTTAGAGGAGTGTGCTTCATCAAAATTTCGGTCACTCTGTCATCCAGCACTGTCATCCCTCTCTTCTTCCTCCTCACCACTTTCTTCATCTGACTCGAAGGATACCGAAGTTGGTGCATCAGGAACAGGTAGACCTTCTCCATGTGGAACTGGGCGAATAGCTGATGGAATGTTTGGATATTCAATGGACCCCTTTTTTTCTTTGACAAGCCCTTTTGTACTGGAGGTACCATGCAGAAATAACAATTGTTGGTATGGTCTGTTGGCTCCCGCCATGTCATTGGCACAGCAAAAGGCATTCCTTTCCTCTTCCTGTTCAACCATTGGCGAAGGTTAGTAGCACAATTGTTGCAGCATATGTGTGGAGCCCAGTTCTTATCCTGGTCACCAATCTTGCATCCAAAATATAGGTGATATGCCTTTCTAACCATAGCAGTTATACGGCGCTTCTGTGATGCAAAGGTCACCTCACCACAAATGTAGCAGAAGTTGTCTGCCCTATTCACACAAGTACGAGGCATCTGAAAGAAGAAAACAACAAACAATTAGAAGATAAACAGAAAATTTATTCATTAATTTATCATTATAATACAGAGCATGACAGCTAAGCAGAAGTATTTATATCATTCAGTAGGAAAATAAAATTAATATAATATGCCTCACATGCATATCAATAGCTTGCTCAGTGAATATTTATTGTAAGTTTAAAAAAATGTTTGGCTAAGAAAATCACCTACCTTTCACCTCAAAATATAAACTTGCACATCACAACCACCTTCTATGACTGCTGGAACAATAATGAAGGTCAGTGAGACTGTGAGTGTGGTAAGAAACACACTGCCACAAGCCTGTTGGAACCTGTTGTGACACGTAGGTGTATATTGAAAAGTAGAGCTAACAAACAATTTTAACCATGATATTCATTATCAGTGACCTAAAATTAGTTGGAAATTGCTACTCTGGTCTCGGAAGCATTTTGGTTGTTGACCAGTGATAATATAGACATTTACAGTGTTGGGTCACCGTTGTGGTTAAAAAATAAAAGCATTTTCTACATATAAGTGTCATTTACTCCACTTTTTTGGTTTCTTACATAAGATTCTAGTGCCAGCCCAGTAGTTTATTTAAATTCTAAAATCCCTCCCAATCTAACAGTGAGGCGCTGACACAGGATCGCCTCTTCAAAATATGGTCAGCTTTAATAGATCTTGACTGAACGAAGTCCACGTTATCTTAGTATTAAGTGGTGATGCTCCGTTTATCTTAGCGTGCAGTTCGATGACGCAAAACAGCGTACGTGTCAGCACTCTCGTATGTACAAGAAACATGGTCTTGAAGTTCTCGTAACTGTGAGTTATCGCTCTCCCTTCGTGAGTGACAACTCTTTTGGCTGGGAAGAAATGTATTTCATCACAGTTTTCTTAAATCTCTGTACTTTATCCAGTTTCTTGATATGTTTCATCAGGTGTAGTTCCATGATTGTGCTGTATACTTTAAGATAGGCCTGATATCTTTCATTTAAAGGATCGTGAACGACTTTGCTGAACTTTTTAGACTCGTCAAAACCTAGCATTCGCTGCTGAGAATTTCTTTTAATGTGCTCCTCAGACGATGTGGTTTGCACTATACTCACCCCGCGGTTTTTCTCCTTCACCAGTTTTCATAACCTTGCTTTTGTTAGGGTTGAATTCCTGAAGCCATTTTAACCAGTCCTGCAAGTTATCCACGTTCATTCGTAGCGTTTCCTTGTCCTCATCAGTTTTTATTCTTCTCATTAACTTAAAATCACTTGCTAACAAGGATACAGCTGATTCCATCTCATCTGATATATCATTCACACATACTAGAAACAGTATCGGTCCCAATATGGATTATTGCGGAATCACACTTGTTATACTTATCTATTCTCGCACCACTTCTCGGACAGTCTCACTTTTTTGCCTCGTAAGATTTTCTTTAATTAACTGTAATGCATTTTCCGTTATTCATGCCTGCTTTTTTTCGATCTCTTGTGAGGTACATTATCAAACGTCTTCTTGCAGTCCAAGAATATGTAGTTCACCCAGTCATGTCTCTCCAGCTTCACTTCTGTTACTCAGTCATAAAACTAGTTCTAAGTGCTCCAGCGCTCCCCTGATTATCTTATCCATTACCCTGTAAGTATGCATGCCAGTGATACTGGTCTGTAGTTTAACTCTTCCTGAATGTCTAATTTCTTAAATGTTGGCACTACATTCGTTGTCCTCCAGATCTCTTTCAATTGTACCATGTCTATTGTCATGTATATTTCGGCTAGTGTTCTAGATAATACTTCCTCTTAGATAATGCTTCCTCTTAGAAACCATCGTCACGGTTTTTCGGGTCCCATTGACTTTGATGTATCCAACTTAGTCAATTTTTGTTTTCAGCTCTTTTCCTGTTGTGTGTATGATGTTCAGTACACATTGGTGCACCCTCCTCTTTGACTCTCAGGTACGTGTGTGTGTTTGTATGTTGTGTGTGTGTGTGTGTGTGTGTGTGTGTGTGTGTGTGTAAAGTTGTGGAAGGCGTGTGTAAAGTTGTGGAAGGCATGTGTAATGTGTTGGGTGACTGTTGTGTAACATCCAGGGAGGAAATATTTTGAAGTCCAGTCCTACTAGAATGTCATACCTGGTGTAGAAAAAGTCTGGTACCTGCTGGAAGTATTCAAGTCTTGGGAGAAAGGTATTCCTGTACCTAATGACATTAAAAAAAAAACACGTATTACCCCCTGCACATTGTATAACTTCTTCCTTCACTTACTTATTCACTGTAATATACATTCAGTATATTTTTATGTATTCCTTATTCTTCTGTTTCTCCAGTGCCTTTCACATTCGTTCCACTCTAGTCTTCCCTCCCTCTCCATTACCCCTCCCTTCCCTTCTCTTGATCTTCGCCTTGGCCCTGAGTGACACAGGAGACATGGAGTCGCCTCTTGGTGCTCAACTCTAATTACCTGCACGTGCGGCTCTGCGGACGTGACGGCCAGAGTTACAACACACGTTATTACCACACCGTCCAAGTTACAACATATGTTATTCTCGCACCATCATGCAGGAAGTTACACCGCCCAGTGTCCGATTAATGAACTTGATGCACTTAGCTTTTCTTAAGTTTTTTTTTGCCGCTGATGCATCTGGTTTACTACCGTCCATAGGATGCTTATACATCCTATGGACGGTAATATAAGAACATATGGATACACAAAATGTCTAGGAACGAAACCCCAGAAGGTTGAGCAGGAATACCTTTTGGGATTATGTTTACATTTTACGTTTAATCTGATAAATTTCGGATACTTACAAAAAAAATTCCTTTTATCTTATTATCACTAATGGTATACCTAGACATATCGCACAGATTATTGAACGTTTCCATAAGAGGGTAATCAAGTATACAGTGTTTAAGAAAGGGATAAAAAGGCTAACCTCATTCTTTGCAATTAGCTTGACTATCATCTATGCATATATCAAATTATCAGAAATACTTGCAGTCAAGCCTATGCCTGGCTATTACAACATCGGTCAAATCTGTGTATGTTGCAAGTTGCTCGGTAAATTTGCTTCCATGAGTTCATGTTATAATTTGTTATGGATCTACCCAGGGATCTATTTGCATTTCACTGACATTCACATTCATTACTCGCCTTTCTCCAAATACTATTTATAATGATTAACACTGACCATAATTATAGTCTACATTTTCCTTCAGATAATTTTCATTATCTAATCAATCAATTTTATTAGGTAGGAGTAACTCAATATATGATGGAATCCATATGAATTGTATATTAATTCCCTTTTCTCTGACTTTTGATCATCTATACCTGGCTTCTCCAGTGAGGATTGTTTTGAAACGAGTTTCGGCTTAGTGTCATATTAGGGAAGTTTCAACAATGTGTGTCGAATTATTTACGTTTCCGCTCTGAATGTCGGATTAAGGGAATTACCACACTAAGCGTGCTGGGCTCAGACCTTTGTGAGTATTATGAGTTTTCTTACCCCGGAAAGGTGGGAAGGTTACGAGCTTTGATATCGTTACCAATTTATTTGCTATTTCACTCAATCTCACTCCCTGTTATGTAAAACCTTGGATCTTTTAATGCAATTTAAAGTCAAATACTAAAACAACTCATTCATAAAATAACTCATTCCAAATCCCTGAAGAAATATATAAAAAGTACGAATCATTCTTTTTATATATAAAAAAATCAACTTATACCAATAATATATACCTCTCCAGCAGGCGTGTGTAAATATATACATAGACATATAATACCTATGAATCTACACATAATTGCATATCTAAATTATTGAAATAAGGACGGTAAGTAAGAATTTTGGGCAATCAGGTGCCTGGGGGCGACCAGGTAACAGCAGTGTGGTCCTGCGTCCTTCCTGTAGATCACAGGCGCGGCCAGAGGCGCCACTGCAGGAAGAAGGGAAAGAAGGTTTGAGGGAGTGGAATGGTGGGAGGGGTGTGGGGAAGAAGAGAGAAAAATGAGGGAGAAGGGAAAGAAGGGAGGGAGTGGAATGTAAGGATAATGGGGTGTGGGGAAAGAGAGGGGAAAAGGAAGCGAAGGAAAAGAGGGGAAGAGGGAGGGAGGGGAAAGCAGAGGGGAGAGGAAGAGGATGTAAGGATAATGGAGGTGTCGAGGGAAAGAGGGGGGAACAAGGAAGGATAGTGTAATAAAAGAGAAAGGTGAGGGAATAGCAGTATAAGGAAAGAAAAAGGTGAGGGAAGGGTAGAATAGGGAAAGGAAAAAGTGAGGGGTTCCTCCTTCACTTTTTCCTTTCCCTATTCTAGGAGAGGGGGAGAGGGGAAGGTGAGGGAGAGGATTACTTGAGGCAAAGAGTATACAAGCACAAGCTTCAGTCTGTATCCCTCTCTCTCTTATTTTCACAGGGTTTAACAAGGTTAGGTTAAGGGTTTCCTAACTTTATTTACAAGCTAAGAACTGTGACCTACATCAGCTCATTATAAAGCTACTTACTGTTATAAGATATGCATATAGGGAACAGGATGAAGTTGGAGCCATCTGTGGACCAGCGATTTCATTTGGTCAACTGACTTTATTTCGTTAATGTCATTATGTTATATATGTTTCTGACTCGAATAATCCTAGGAATAAATGATGTCAAATGAAGTATCCCTGAGAAGGATACAGCCAGAGTGTAGTTAACTTACTGCCCGTCTTGTGAAGAAGTTCACATCTCCCTGTCTGCGGAGTGGAGCCAAGTGTGGTACTTTGACAATACTGGCCTTGTGCAATAACAGTAAGGCCATCCAAATCCCTTTGGTGTTGAAGGTTCTGTTGAAATGACAACTCTGTCCAGGCCGGGTCCAGGCCTGAACAGATGTTCTGTCAAGAAGTCGCATATGAGACGGATGGGTGGGGGGTTGGGTGACAGGCAATCCAAAAAAGTGGAGCATACTTAAGGTGAGAGCGTACTTGTGCCTCATACAGAATCTTGCAACCTCTACTGTCGAACGGATGAGAGATACGTAATCTTCTTGGCCACTTTCAAGATTTTTATGGTTCTTCATAGTAACATTTAAGTCAAATTTTACCGCAAGGATAACAACTTCTCCGGATACCATCTCTCAGCCTTTCAATCTTACCACTGCTCCCATCTTCAACTGTCCAGTTTGGTAAGTGCCCACTATAGCCTTAGTTCCTCGTTTTAGCTGACAGGAGTGGAACCCAGTGTGGTCTTCTGCTGCTGTAGTCCATCCACTTCAAGGTTCGACATGTACGTTCAGAGGTGCTCTTCTGCATATCACTGTTGTAAGACGTAGTTACTGAAGTTACTGTCGCCTCCCTGCCAGCTTGAAACAGTCTGGCCATTCTCCTCATACCTCTCATTAACAAGATATTTTCACCTACAGAACTCCCCAGAACAGGAACAGGAGATCAGCAGATTCTGATGTGCTCAGACCAGTCCACATGACACCAGCAATCATTTCAAGGTCAGTGTCACTTAGAAACCGTTTCTTCCCATTCTGATATTAAGGTCTCAGCAACAACTGAACCTCTTGACCATTACTTCATGCTTTTAGACACTGAGGTGCTGCCACGTGATTACATTAATGACCAGGCGTACCGGTGTCTATAATAAAGTGACCACTGACCGTATATTACAATACTAACTCTCCCAGTTTGTTGTAATATTTTATTATAATGCAGAAGTGTGAAGCTTCTTGTTACTCACCTCTCACATACCTACCAATATTTCTCTTTACAACGATAATTTTCATCAGTATGACAAATATTTTTTTTGACACTCGTGTTTTAAACGAATAACTGTTTAGAGGGAATATTTTATTTTCATTTTCTTGAACGCTGAACAGTTTTTTCATCGAATTAAAAATATATAAAATCATGTTTTTCAAAATAAAATCAGAAATATTTTACATTAATAAATGTGTTCTTAATATAAGTTTATAACCACGGCTCCAAAATATGCAATATGATCGAAAAGATAATTTTAAGTTGAAGTAATATGAAGTCAAACTAAAAGTGTTTATGATAATGGAAACCGTTTTTCCTTTAGCAAAGTTAATGATACGTGCACGGAAATAAAAGTTACACCCTCACTCACTTATATCAATCATGATATGCAATTTTTTAAGAAGATAAAGCCACTGGGGCTTTCTCTAGTAAATGAAAGGCAAGAGGGAGTAGGAGAGTGAGGGGACGAAAATGAGGAACAGCAGAAGCAGTGCCAGCAGCAGCAGCATAAGCAGGAACAACGGAGCAACAGCAGCAGCATAAACAGAACCAAAGCAGCAGGCACAGCAGGAGATGCAGCAGCAGATGGCAGAGGAGATGAAAGAGAAGCTGAGAAAGCGACACGTGTCACAGTAAGAGGAAGGTAAGGTTGAAAAACAGGGAAGAACAGGGGTTAAGAGTGACAGAAGGAAGGATGCGTATGCAACGGGAAGAAAACTAAGGAAAAAAACGGGGGGAGAAGGGAACTACGAGAAAAGAGGGAGATAGGGAAGGAGAGAAGTATGTGATAATTAAAGGTGAGGTGTGCGTGTTCCCTTCATGTTTCTGTCACTCTGTGGTAACAGTAAGATGACCTAGATATAATGAGAGTCGCGACTGAATAAAAATGCGAGGTCCCTTAAGGGAAGGAAAGGAAGAGGCAGAGGGACGTAGAAAAAAAATAAATGAAAGAAGCTACTATAGCTAATGATGATACAAGTCAAAGTACAGGCCTAAAATGGGTTAGGTCAACAACTGGATGGGTGAATGTCTGATCACATCTTCGACCTTGGTGAGGGATGATAATTCATGGGTTTCCTCTCTCCAGGAGGAAAAAAAAGGGAAGGGGGCTTATCCATATATCCTAACTCACACAAACTTATATACAATTCAAGGATAAAGTATCCGTTCCAAAGGGAAATTATGCAATCGGAAGATAACCGTTGCGATATAAAAATAACTACGTACGGTGTATGTTAGTGAAGGTTTCCTTTGGTAACCTTCCTTGACACTGAGTTACCTTAACACGATGGATGGAGTGATATATGCTTAGGAAAGAATCCTCGTCTCTGGGAAGAAAACCTCTTCCCCGCAGCGATTACCTGACAACAAAGCAATCAGCGTTTTCAATATAAATGCTGGGAATATTTCCCTTTCGTGTAAATTTGACCATTAACAATGAACAAATTATGGATATGAATTTCTGAATATTAAATTTATTACTTGGAATGATTTTGCCTCGTGATTTTGAATCATGTAATATGAACTCGTCAAATCTTTGTAGTGCTTTATAAATAAATAAAACATATACCAGAAGATAGATATTTGAGCTAGGATAGGTTCTCTTTGGCTAAGAGAAGTTCTGTTTGGCTTAAATACTTTGAACTGAATATATTTTGATCGGACAGTATTTCTTGGATCTGAATGGCTTCCCATTATATTTATTTAGGTTCTTTTTAGGATCAAATAGTTTCTCTTTGGGACGGGAGAGTTTTTCTTGATTTGTTTCGGTTCTCTTTGCATTGTATAGTTCATCATTAGATTGGATTGCCTTTCTGTGGATTGTGCAGTTTCACTCTGAGGTGATTAGTTTTTCTTTGGACTGGGTGTATCGTCAATTTGTACATTATTTGATTTTTGTCTGTTTAGTGTTCAATTATTCATTAATGATTAACAAATGGTTTGTATTATGATAGGAAATCATTACATGGTCCGTTGGATATAATGACAAAGTCTCTGTTGAATTAACCCATATTATTTACGCTTTATTTATCATTAATATAATGTATGACAAGTGTAACACAAGAAAGCTTCATCAGAACGACTTAAACTTTTTGACGCCATTGCACGGTAACCAGGGAAGCATTCTTGGTATGATAGGCAGGTGCATGCGCCCTAGTGTCCAAAGTTTTAGAACCCATTCTATAAGTACTGGAACGGCTCCAATAATTCACAAAATCATCTGCTGCTTGGATTCCAACGTTCAGTAAGACGCCAGTGGTAGAGAGTGAAATTAAAGTGTAGGAGCACATTCATCAGTTCATGCATAAAATGGTGCAGAATTTGTATTCCTGTTTAATCTTCAATAAATACGAGTCTACCTCTTACGAATACCCTCAACATTTAATGATTGATGCACCTTACGGACAAAATAGCACCAGTTAAGTATAGTTTGTGTGTGGGCAAATTTATCAATATACTAAATATAGAACTTGCAATTGTTGGAATCCTTATGATAACTGAAGAATGCTACTTTAATCAACTTCAAATTTTCAGCCCCGATGTGTTTTCCTTTGTATTGCGAGTGGACTGCACAAAGCTCAATTTGCCAGTTTTTAAATAAGAATAATAAATTATATAATTAAAACATCAAATATATCAAAATAAATTATATGGTCACATTTTTTTTCTTTCTTGATTGTAGACAATTTAAAATCGAATGAAACTTCAAGAACTAGTGAACGCTTTCATACTATGTTTTCGTACGAGTCTGTGCTAGTCAATCATGATGTTCGGTTCAGGGTTCTCGTCTTCCACTAACTTGCTCCAAGACTTTCGTTTATAACTTAATAACGCCTCTTCCAATTAGCTTCAAATTTTCAATCCTAATCAGCTATAATTAGGGCAAGGTTCGTGGAGCATTGGTAGGTGTAGGTTCTTTCTGCTTAATTTTCTGTCATTCCCAAAATTGGTTTCAATGTGATAACTTTAGAAAGTCGCTGCTGATCGGCTTCAAAATTTCAGCCCTTTTTTTTTTATCCTACTTAGAAGATGGGAACTGCTAATGGAATGTGAAGGTGCCATTGATTGTCTTGATGCTAGTGAGGGAAATTTGATTCAAGAAACCGGATTTATCCTTCCTTTTCTTGGATCTAGTCCAAATGCCTCCCATTCCACAGGCGCTGTATGATCACATACGGTAAAGAGAAGTGAGATTTTCGATTTATAGCCGAGATGTTAGGCTATGAAAGGACTTGCTTTGAAAGCAGATTATTATAATCAAGGGGGAGCACTAAACC